>NC_045442.1:90989225-91044801 GCF_002776525.5 Piliocolobus tephrosceles | reverse complement strand
GTAATGTTATTGTTAGATTTGAGCCTCAGGGTCATGTGAGCCTTATAAAATGAGTTGAGAATGGTTATTTTTTCTTGGTTTTATGGAAGAAATTACATATAATTGGTATTTGTCTGGACGGAGGGAGGGAGGGAACAAAAGAACAAAGGGACTAAAATGGCGCATTTCCGGGTTCTTCATTGTCAACTTTCCCGCGCCTGGGACAGACACAGGTCCACCGCGCAGGCACAGTCTGACGTCTGAGGTAGAAAATCCAAACCTACCTAGCCGCGCCTACTGCCCCGCCGCTGACCCGCCTATGTCCCGCCCACTGCCCTCCCACTCCCGGGCCCAGGACATAAAAGCCGCTCCCGGTGGGCGCACGGCGCAAACTTCCTTCGCCCCTGCTCATGTGTGGACCTAGGAACCTCTCCGGAGAAGCCGGAGCCACTTCGTTGGCCTCCACAGCCGGAGACCAGTGAACCTCGCCCCTCCTTCACATTGGCAAGTTAATAAAGTTTTCTTTTACCCTGCTTACTTGCCTATTCTCTGGCACTTACTCTGGTGGTCGTCTGGAGCAAATCAGTATTGTTTCTGCTTTATTGTTTGATTGAATTCACCAATGAAACCATTTAGGCCTGAAGTTGTCTTTGTTCAAAGGTTTTGTTTACTTGTTTTAATTGAAGTGAAATTCACATACTATTCATCATTTAAAATTATACAATTGTGAGGTATTAATATTTAGTACATTCACAGTGTTTTGTAACACCACCTCTACCTACTTTCAAAATATTTTCACCATCCCAAAAGAAAACCCCATACCCATTAAGCAGTCATTCCCTGTTCTCTCTCCCTCTTTCCCTTGGCAACCACTAATGTTTTCTGTCTCTATAGATCTACCTATTCTAAATATTTCATGTAAGTGAGATCATACATTATGTGACCTTTTGTGTCTGCCTTCTTTCACTTAGCGTGTTTTCCAGGTTCATCCACCTTGAAGCATGTATCAGTACATCATTCCTTTTTATGGCTAAAATGCCATTGTGTATATACTCCACAATTTGTTTATCCATTCATCCATTGACAGACATTTGGGTGGTTTCCACTTTTTAGTTATTATGAATAGTGCTGTTAGGCAAATTCATCTGTAAGTACTTGATACCTGTTTTCAATCCTTTTGGGTATATACCTAAAAAATGGAGTTGCTGGAATGTATGACAATTCTATGTTTAACTTTTTGAGGAACTGCCAGACTTCCACAGCAACTGCACCATTTTACATTCCCATTAGCAATGTACAAAGGTTTCAGTTTCTCCATATACCCCCAAAACCTGTTCTCCATTTTTTAAATTATGCCTATTATAATTAGGGTCGGGGGGTGAAGTGTTATCGTTGTGGTTTTGCATTGCATTTCTTTAGAGATGAATGATGTTGAACATCATCTTGTGTGCTTTTTTTTTTCAATTATTTTTCTAGTGTGCTTTTTAGCCATTTGTATATACGGTCATCATTTGGTATATGCAGGTGATTGGTTCCAGGACCCCTGCATGTACTAAAATCCACACATACTCAAGTCCTGCAGTCAGCCCTTCAGAACCCATGTGTGCAAAAAATTGGCCCTCCATATGTGTGGGTTTCCAATCTTGCAAATACGGGATTTTCAATCTATGTTTGGTTGAAAATAATCTGCATCCAAGCCTGTGTTGTTCAAGGGTGAGTTGTGTTATTTGGAGAAATGTACACTCAAGTTCTTTGCCCACTTCCTAACTGGGCCATTTATCTTTTTGTTGTTGAATTATAAGAACATTTTATGGCCAGGCCCACTGGCTCATGCCTATAATCTCAGCGTGTTTGGAGGTCACGGTGGGCGGATCACTCGACATCAGGAGTTGAGACCAGCCTGGTCAACATGGTGAAACCCTGTCTCTACTAAAAATACAAACATTAGCTGGGCTTGGTGGTGCATGCCTGTAGTCCCAGCTACTTGAGAGGCTGAGGCAGGAGAATCACTTGAACCTGGGAGGTGCAGGTTGCAGTGAGTCGAGATGGCACCACTGCACTCCAGCCTGGGCGCCAGAGCAAGACTGTCTAAAGAAAAAAAAAAAAAGTTTGGCCAGGTGCAGTGGCTCATGGCTGTAATCCCAACACTTTGGGAGGCTGAGGCTGGCGGATCACGAGGTCAGGAGTTTGAGATTGGCCTGGCCAACATGGTGAAACCTTGTGTCTATTAAAAATACAAAGATTAGTTAGGCATGGTGGTGCGTGCCTGTAGTCCCAGCTACTTGGGAGGCTGAGGCAGGAGAATTGCTTGAACCTGGGAAGCAGAGATTGTGGTAAGCTCAGATGGCACCACTGCATTCCAGCCTGGGCAACAAAGGGAGACTCTGTCTTAGATGATTTGCAAATATTTTCCACACTGTGAGTTGTCTTTTCTCCATTGTGACAGTGTTCTGTAACGCACAAACACTTTAAATTATGATGAATTCAAATTTATTTTTCTTTTGTTTGTGCTTTTGGTGTCATGTAGAAGAATCCATTGCCAAATTCAAGGTAGGCTATGTTTTCTTATAAGAGTTCTACATGTTTAACTCATATTTAGGTCATTGATCTGTTTTGAATGATTTTTGCATATGATATGAGGTAGAGGTCCCATTTAACTCAAGCATGTGGGTATTGAGTTTTCCCACTATTATTTGGTGAAGAGACTATTCTTTTCCCACGGAATGGTCTTGACAGCCTCGCTGAAAATCAGTTGGGGCTGGATGTGGTGGCCTATGCCTGTAATCCTAACACTTTAGGTGACCAAGGTGGGCAGATCTCTTGAGCCCAGGAATTTGAAACCATCCTGGGCAACACGGCAAGACCCTGTCTCTACAAAATACAAAAATTAGCCAGGTGGGTGGTGTGCACTTTTAGTCCCAGATACTTGGGAGGCTGAGGCAGGGGAGTCACCTGAGCCTGGGGAGGTCCAGGCTGCAGTAAGCCATGATTGCACCATTGCCCTCCAGCCAGTGAGACCTTGTCTTAGAAAAAAAAAAAAAAAAGATGAAGAAAATCATGTGATCATAGATATATGCGTTTATTTCTGGACTCAGTTCTATCCCATTAGACTGTATGTCTATCCTTATGCCTGTACCTCACTGTTTTGATAACTAGCTTTTCAGTAAGTTTTGAAATTTTGAATTGAATCCTCTGACTTTATTCTTCTTTCCCAATGTTGTTTTGGTTATTGAGGACCCGTCACAATTTCATATGAATTGCAGGATATTTGGACCTGTAGATTTCTTTGGGTACTATTGTCATTTGAACCATGTTAAGTCTCCCAGTCCATGAAAACAGGATGCTGTCTCATTTATTTAGGTCTTATCTTAGTATAGCCAGCCAGCTCTCTTTTGGTTACTACTATTTTTGTGAGATGCCTTTTTCCATCCTTTCTTTTCAGCCTACTTGTGTCTTTGGATCTAAATTTAATTTTAGAAGGCATATATTTGAATCATATTTTTGATATCCATTCAGTCAATCTCTGCCTTTAACTGGCGAGTCTAATCTATTTAAAATGATGTTTGATAAAGACTTCTGCAACTTGGCATTTTTCTTCAACATACTTTATATCTTTTCCTTTAATTCCTCCGTGATATGGTTAGGCTCTGTATCCCCACCCATATCTCATGTCAAATTATAACCCTCAATGTTGCAGGAGGGGCCTAGTGGGAGGTGATTGGATCATGGGGGCAGACTTCTCCCTTGCTGTTCTTGTGATAGTGAGTAAGTTCTAACAAGATCTGGTTAAAAGTGTGTAGCACTTCTGCCTTTGCCCTCTCTTTCCTGCTCTGCCATGTGAAGATGTGCCAACTTCTCCTTCACCTTCTGCTATGATTTTAAGCTTCCTGAGGCCTCCACTGCCATGCTTCCTGGATAGCCTGTGGACCCATGGGCCAATTACACCTCTTTTCTTTGTAAATTACCCAGTCTCAGGTAGTTGTTTTTTTGTTTTTGTTTTTGTTTTTTAATTGAGATGGAGTCCTGCTCTGTCAGCCAGGCTGGAATGCAGTGGTGCAATCTCAGCTCACTGCAACCTCCGCCTCCGCCTCCTGGGTTCAAGAGATTCTCCTGACTCAGCCTTCCAAGTAGCTAGGATTACAGGTGCATGCCACCATGCCTGGCTAATTTTTGTATTTTTAGTAGAGACGAGGTTTCGCCATGTTGGCCATGTTGAACTCCTGACCTCAAGTGATGTGCTGTCCTCAGCCTCCCAAAGTGCTGGGATTACAGAAGTGAGCCACTGTGCACAGCCTCAGGTAGTTCTTTATAGCAATGTGATAACACACTAATACCCTCCAATACTGCCTTCTTTTTAAATTTTTTCTAATGTACCATTTTGCTTTCCTCCTCATTTCCTTTTGTGAATATTTTAAGGTGTTTTTAGTGGTTACTCTTAGCATTACAATTTTTTCTAATTTTTAACAATCTAGTTTGAATTGATACCAACTTAGCTTCAGTACTGTATAAAAATTGCTGATATGTAGCTCTGTTTCTCCCCCTTTTATGTTGTTACTGTCACAGATTATATTTTTGTATGTTGTATGACCATTAACATATATTTATAATTATTATTTTATGCATTTGTCTTTTTAAATCCTATAGGAAACAAAAAGAGATAAAATTTAAAACATACCACAATACCAGCTTTTATATGTATCTATATAGTTACCTTTACCTGTGTTCTTTGTAGCTTCATCTGCCCCTGAATTACTGTCCAGTGTCCTTTCATTTCAGACTGAAGGACTTCTTGTAGCATTTCTTATAAGGCAGGTCTACTAGAAACAGAGTCCTTTAGCTTTTGTTTATCTTGGAATACCTTAATTTAATCTGCATTATTGATGGATAGTCTTGATGGAAAAGAATTCTTGAAATAGAATTCTTTTCTTTCAGCACTTTAATATGTCATCACATTGCCTTTTGGCTTTCATAGTTTCTGTTAAGAAATCTGCTTTAATCTTAATGGATTAATGGATTAATCTTAATGGCTGGAGTTGACTGCTTTCAGCTTTTCCATGCTGAGGTTGTAAGTGGCTAGTGGCTCTCGCATTCCAAAGTATGGAGGCCAGTGGCCCCCTTCCCACAGCTCCATTAGACAGTACCCCAACCACACATTTCCTTCAACATTGCCCTAGTAGTTTCTCTGCGGGGGCTCCATCTCTGTGGCAGACTTTTGCCTGGACACCCAGGCTTTCCAGTACATCCTCTGAAATCTAGAGGGAAGCTGCCAAGCCTCCTTCATGCTTGCATTCTGAGCATCTGCAGACTTAACACTAGATGGAAACCATGAGGGATTACAAATTGTGCCCTCCTGAGCTGGGGCTAAAGCTGTACCTGGGCCCCCTTGAGCTGAAGCTGGAACCAGAGCAGCTGAGATGTGGGGAGCAGTGTCACAAGGCTACACAGGGCTGCATTGCCCTAGGCCTGGCCCCTGAAACCATTCATTTGTCCTAGGCCTCTGGGCCTGTGATGGAAGGCGCAGTCCTGAAGGTCTCTGAAATGCCTTTAAGGCATTTTCCCCATTGTGTTGGATTGTTACTTGCCTCTGTTTGAGTCATGCTAATTTCTCTAGCAAGTGGTTGCTCCACAGCCTGCTTGGGCTTGGATTCTTTCTGTACCACAGGACCAGGCTGCAAACTTTCCAGACCTTATGCTTTGATTCTCTTTTAAATATCGGTTCCAACTTTAAGTCATTTCTTTGCTCCTGTATTTGATCATAGGCTGTTAGGAGCAGTCAGGCCACATGTTGAATGTTTTGCTGCTTAGAAATTTCTTCTGCCAGATACCCTAGGTCATCATTCTTAAGTTCAGTCTTCCACAGATCCCTGGGACATGCAGCCAAGCTCTGTGCTAGGGTAAAACATGGGTGACCTATACTCCAGTTTCCAATAAATTCCTCATTTTCTTCTGAGACCTCATCAGCTTAGCCTTCACTGTCCATATCACTATCAGCATTTTGGTCACAACCATTTAACCAGTCTCTTAGAAGTTTCAAACTTTCCCTCATCTTAGTGTCTTCTTCTGAGCCCTCCAAATTCTTCCAACCTCTGCTTGTTACTCAGTTTGAAAACTGCTTCTATATCTTCAGGTATCTTTATAGCAATGCTGTACTCCTCAGTACCAATTTTGTGTTAGTTATTTTTTGCATTGCTACAAAGAAATACCTGAGGCTGGGTCATTTATAAAGAAAAGAGGTTTACTTGGCTCATGGTTATGTGGTCTGTACAGGAAGCATGGCACTAGCATCTGCTCAGCTTCTGATGAGGCCTCAGGGAGCTTTTACTCATGGCAGAAAGTTGAAACAGGAGCCAGTACATCACATAGTGACAGTGGGAGCAAGAGAGAGAGAAAAGGGGTAGGTCCTAGACTCTTTATTTATTCATTTATTTATTTATTTATTTTTTTGAGGTGGAGTCTCACTCTGTTACCCAGGCTGGAGTGCAGTGGCATGGTCTTGGCTCATGGCAACCTCTGCCTCCCAGGTTCAAGCAATTCTCCTTCCTCAGCTTCCCAAGTAGTTGAGACTACAGGCATGGAGGACTACACCCATCTAATTTTTGTATTTTTAGTAGAGACAGGGTTTCACCATCTTGGCCAGGCTGGTCTCAATCTCCTGACCTCAGGTTATCCACCTGCTTCGGCCTCCCAAAGTTCTGGGATTATAAGCGTTAGCCACCACGCCTGGTGCCAGACTCTTTTAAACAACTAGATCTCATGTGAGCCAAATGAGAACTCACTCATTATCAAAGGAATGGTGCTAAACCATCCATAAGAGATACACCCCCATGACCTGAATACCTCCCACCAGTCCCCAACTCCCACACTGGGGATTATATTTCAACATGAAATTTGGAGGGGACACACATCCAAACTATATCAGTAGGCCAGTAAGAAAAAAGTGCCATGCACTTTCTCCCCAAAATTTAGCAGCCTCTTTCTTTATTAAGTACTCCACTGAGGCTGGGCACAGTGGATCATGCCTATAATCCCAGCACTTTGGGAGGTTGAGGCGGGTGGGTCACCTAAGGTCAGGAGTTCTAGACCAGCCTGGCCAACATGTGACACCCCATCTCTACTAAAATTAGCTGGGCGTGGTGGTGGGCCCCTGTAATCCCAGCTACTTGGGAGGCTGGGGCGGGAGAGCTGCTTGAACTCGGGAGGTAGAGGTTGCAGTTGCAGTGAGCTGAGATCACACAGTTGCACTCCAGCCTGTGTGACAGAGCGAGACTCTGTCTCAAAAAATAAAAAGAAAGAAAAGAAAAAAAAAAGTACTCCACTGTTTGATGGTTTTAAAAAGAAACAGAAAAAAGATTCTACAGTTCCAAAAACTTGATTCTATCAGTTTTTGTCAGCTTTAGTGGTTGCGTCAGTGGAGGGACTAATTCTTACAGCACCCTAAGTCACCATTTCTCATGAAGTCAGTCATGTTGAAACGTTTTTAACTACAGATTCAGTTTATTTAATATCATTGATACTAGGTAATATTATTTATCTTAGACATTTCTTCCTGAGTGAGTTTTGGTAGTTATCCTCTTTCAAAGAATTAATCCATTTCATCTTAGTTGTCAAATTTATGCACATAGACTGGTTCTTAGTATTCTCTTTTTTTTTTTTTTTTTTTTGAGACAGAGTCTTGCTCTGTCGCCGGGGCTGGAGTGCAGTGGCCGCATCTCAGCTCACTGCAAGCTCCGCCTCCCGGGTTTACGCCATTCTCCTGCCTCAGCCTCCGGAGTAGCTGGGACTACAGGCACCCGCCACCTCGCCCGGCTAGTTTTTTGTATTTTTAGTAGAGATGGGGTTTCACCATGTTAGCCAGGATGGTCTCGATCTCCTGACCTCGTGATCCGCCCGCCTCAGCCTCCCAAAGTGCTGGGATTACAGGCTTGAGCCACCGCGCCCGGCTTATTCTCTTACTTTCCTTTTACTGTTCGTAGGGCCTATAGTAACTATTCCCCTTTTCATTTCTGATGTTGTTAACATGTATTTTTTATCTTGGTCATTCTGGATATAGGTTTATCAGCTTTTTTCAGAGAAAAAAGTTCAAATGTTATTTCCCAATAACATTAAACAAAGTGCTCACCTATTATTTTCAAGTATTTGATAGCATTCCAGATAAGTTTCTGTTACTGATTTCTAGTTTAAGTCTACTGTGTTTAGAGAATGTATTTGGTAGATTTCAATTCTTTTAGTTTAAGATATTTTTCTGGCCCAGAAAATGATCTTTTAGTGAATATTTCATGAAAAGATGTGAGCACTTTGTTAATGTATATTTATAAGTATCTTTGAAGGACGGTTTAGTTTACAAAATAGTCTTTTCCTTCTCACTTCTTCTGTAAGCAGTCTGTTTTAAATTTTATAGTTTCCTGTTATGGCTATATGAGAAATAAGTTATTCTTACATAACTGTTAGCTTTTTTTTTTTTTTTTGAAACGGAGTTTTGCTCTCTTGCCCAGGCTGGAGTGCAATGCCGCAATCCTGGCTCACTGCAACCTCCGTCTCCTGGGTTCAAGCAATTCTCTGCCTCAGCCTCCCAATTAGCTGGAATTAAAGGCACCCGCCACCATGTCTGGCTAATCTGTTGTATTTTTAGTAGAGATGGGTTTCACAATCTTGACCTGGTTGCTCTTGAACTCCTGACCTCATGATCCATGTGCCTTAGCCTCCCAAAGTGCTGGGATTATAGGCATCAGCCATTGCACCTGGCCATCTGTTGGCCTTTTTTTTTTTTTTTTTGAGATGGAGTTTCAATCTTTGTTGCCTAGGCTGGAGTGCAATGCCATGATCTCGGCTCATCACAACCTCCATATCCCAGGTTCAAGCGATTCTCCTGCCTCAGCCTCCCGAGTAGCTGGGATTACAGGCATGAGCCACGATGCCCGGTTAATTTTGTATTTTTAATAGAGACAAGGTTTTTCCATGTTGGTCAGGCTGGTCTCGAACTTCCAACCTCAGGTGATCCACCCGCCTTGGCCTCCCAAAGTGCTGGGGTTACAGGTGTGAGCCACCGTGCCTGGCCCTATTAGCTTTTATATCTGATTTGCCGTGTGATTTTTTTGTAGTTTCTATTAAGTATATTCTAGAATGCCTTGCAAATATGGTGCATCGTTTGTGTGCTTTTAACATCTTCGTATTTATGAAAACATCGTTTTTTATTATCCTTGAATAAAAAATTTGGCAGGGCATGGAATTCTAGGTTCAAAACCTTTATCCTTTGTGGGCATTTTTTCTTTGTCTTTTAGCATTTGGTTCTACATATGAAAAGTCATATGTCAGTTTTGTCCTTATTCTCTTAGGTAATCTCTTAATTGGTGAAATAGAATTGCTGTCATCTAAGAAACTAGTACTTGTACGTTTTCACAGAAATAGAAGTGTTGCTTTAAAAAATACAGATGTATTTCAACAGAATAAAATGTCTATGTGTGTATATAATACAATTTGTGTTTCTCTTTTTGTCTGTATTGTGCCCATATTTAGGCACCCTGGTGAAGTAATCATGTTGCCCAATTGACCCTGGTACCATTATGTGGTGGGGTCTCTTCATCAGCTCTTGCTTTATACTGGATGCTCTTCGGTTTTTGTTGTTGTTTTTTAAGTGGGGAGTCTTTAATTAATTTTCCTATCAGTCATCCTTCTGTTCTTGCCAAACCCCAGCCCTCTGACTCTGAGCATAGAAGTTGACATGAGCTCTTTGTTAGGATGTGTGTCCAAGAGCTGGATTCTCTTCTCTGCTCTTAGGAATTCTAGATATTTCCAAAATTTCTCAAAAGGCCTGCTTACTTATCACAGCTTTCACTCCTTTGCTGTGCTGGTGTGTGGTTATGCTAATTTGGACTCTTTACATTTGGATTTTTAACTACAATTGTCCCTTATTTGTAAGTCTCCCTTTCTTTGGTTTCCTAGATACTCCTCCTGGCTGCTTACTCTTAGAGAAGTTTAGAGAAGTTCTCTCAGGCTCCATAGTCTGGGCCTAGTCTCCTGCCATTATCTCAGATACTGCTGTTCCCACAGCTTCTTTTTTTTTTTTTTTTTTTGAGACGGAGTCCTGCTCGGTGGCCCAGGCAGGAGTGCAGTGGTGCATTATTGGCTCACTCCAACCTCCACCTCCCAGGTTCAGGCCATTCTCCTGCCTCAGCCTCCTGAGTACTGGGACTACAGGTGCCCACCACCACACCCTGCTAATTATTTTTTTTATTTTTTATTTTTTGGTATTTTTAGTAGAGACAGGGTTTCACCATGTTAGCCAGGATGGTCTTGATCTCCTGACCTCGTGATCCACCCACCTCAGTCTCCCAAAGTGCTGGGATTACAGGCGTGAGCCACTGTGCCCGGCCCCCACACCTTCTTTTTTGGGCTCTTCTAGAGCTCTGTTTTTTATATATTTGAAAATTCTGTCTGTGGAAACTTACTCATATGTGTATCTGCCAAAATGGACAATTCCATCTTTATGTTCCACAGTCACTTTAAGCACAGAATGAACAAAATTCAACTCATTAACTCCTGCCCAACTTATCCTTTTCTTTGTATTCCTGTTTTCATTTACAGACTTCCTGGTTGCCACATAATAATGTTAGTTTGTACAAAATTAGCCGGGTGAGGTAGGGGGCGCCTATAGTCCCAGCTACTCGGGAGGCTGAGGCAGGAGAATGGCGTGAACCCGGGAGGCGGAGCTTGCAGTGAGCTTGAGGTCAGGAGTTCGAGACCAGCCTGGCCAACATGCTGAAACCCCATCTCTACTGAAAATACAAAAATTAGCCAGGTGTGGTGGCAGGCGCCTGTAATCCCAGCTACTTGGGAGGCTGATGTAGAAGAATCATTTGAACCTGGGAGGCGGAGGTTGCAGTGAGCCGAGATTGCGCCACCCAGCCTGGGAGGCAGAGCCAGACTCCATCTCAAAAGAAGAAGAAGAAAAAAATGAACCAAGAATTTATATCCAGCTAAGATGTTCTGCAAGTAAAAATACTGCCTTTCAGATTTCATGGAGTATAAATAAAGCAGTGATTAGAGGAAATTTCATAGCCTTAAACAGTTCTACCAATAAAAGTGAAGGAATGAAAATAATTGGCACTATGACTGTACCCACAGGCAAGGCATCCAGACACTATGGGTGCTGCCCTCCCCCTTTCTCCCAGTGATTGTTAACTAATGTCCAATTAATCACAAAGTCACGTTATACTTCTTTCCCCCACTGCTGTTGCTTTTATATAAATGTTTTTTTTTTTCTAATGTGCCATTTGCCACTTTTACATTAAAGTTTTCTCCTAAGCCACTCATTTACCCCTATAACTCCAGTGCTTACTTGACATGTCTCTTCAGTGGTTCCTGGTGTCTGTATTTTCATCTACACAGTGAATGGTGAGCATCCCAGGGATATATAAGACATTTCACATAGTATGAAATAGCAGAATATCTCTTTATGTTTTCTCTTATATGAACAAAAACAAACTTGTTAAATTTATTATTATTATTTTGAGATGGAGTCTTGCTCTGTCACCCAAGCTGGAGTCCAGTGGCACAATCTTGGCTCACTGCAACCTCTGCCTCCCAGGTTCAAGCCATTCTCTTGGCTCAGCCTCCTGAGTAGCTGGGACTACAGGTGTGTGCCACCACACCCAGCTAATTTTTGTATTTTTTTAGTAGAGATGGGGTTTTGCCATGTTGGCCATGCAGATCTCAAACTCCTGCCTTCAGGTTATCCACCAGCTTCGGCCTCCGAAAGTGGTGGGATTACAGGCGTGGGCCACTGTGCCCAGCCTATTTTTTTTTTAGATAGAGTCTCGCTGTGTCTTACTGCAGCCTTGACTTCCCAGGTTCATCTGATTCTCCCATATCACCCTCTCAAGTAGCTGGTGTTACAGGCCTGAGCCACCACATCCTCCGCCTTAATTCTTAATAAACATGAATACAAGCAAATGTAGGTATTAAGCAGAGATTTATTTGTTAAGTGTATATGCAAAGTATGTTTTACTAGTCCAAAAGACAGATTTAGAATTTCTTCTTGTCCTGTTCCTTGACTTTACACATTAACCTTCTAACTAATCTTGGTCCTATGCCCTACCATAGGTATATAACTAGCAACCTATGGTATATACTTACCATTGGTATATACCCACCATAGGTATCATACCTACCAAGTTATATGTGGTTTCCTAAACTTGCCATTTCTCATGAATCCATGCCTTTGCCAATTATGTTTTCTTTATTCCTAAAGTTAGTTTGACCACCTAATAAAATCTAATGTGACAATATGAAATGCAAATAATTACCCCCATTTGTGGCCATCTCATATTGTGTACTTGTTTCTGTCATGGCACCTGCTTCACATACCGTAATTTAGCGTTTTCACCTTTGTCTCCCTGACAAAATATAAGCTCCTCGTTAACAGGAATAGAGTCATGTGTCACTTAGTGATGGGGATATGTTCTGAGAAACGTATCAGTAGGTGACTTCGTCATGCAAACATCATAGGGTGTCCTTACACAAGCCTAGATGGTACAGCTGACTGCACACCTAGGCTATGTGGTGTCGCCCATTGCTCCTAGGCTACAAACCTATATAGTATGTTACTGTACTGAACACTGTAGGCAACTTGTAACACAATGGTAAGGATTTGTGTATCTAAACATAGAAAACAGACAATAAAAATACTGTATTTTCTTATAGGATCGTCATCATATATAGAATCTATCATTAACTGAAATGTCATTATGCGGCACATGACACTTATTTTTTTCTTCATCTTTGTATCTTCAGCAGAGTTCCAGGCATGGAGTGGGAGCTCAGTAAATATGTAATGAACAAACATTCCTTCTATGAATAAAGCAGGGTACAGCATGGCACATATCCTAACTCTCCAGAGTGAACTTTGCAGTTAGTACACTAAGAGCTAGCTCACATGTCTTTTCAATGGTATGCTATCTATTCTGGTTACTTCAGATTGAACTGAAGCTTGTTATTCCAGGGACCCGTGACATTAAAGGATGTTATTGTGGAATTCACCAAGGAGGAATGGAAGTTACTGACTCCTGCTCAGAGGACTCTGTATAAGGATGTGATGCTGGAAAACTATAGTCACCTGGTCTCAGTGGGTGAGGAAAACTTCCCCAGGTGTAAATCCCACTAGTTTGCATCTCCCTTCTTGGCTGCTGGAATATAAAAGGTCCCTATAGGGTTGAATGATTGACATTAGCTATGATTCAGAGTTCAAAGTTAATAAATCCATTTTGGGTGCTAGAAAAAATATCTGTGTCCCTGTCTCCCCACTGAAAGAATCTAAATTTGCCAAGCCTAACTGCAACCTTCGTCATTCTTCTGAAATTCCACTTCCTCATCTTTCACAGTCCCTAAATTCCAAGCAATTTGTATCATTTCCTTGATATTTTCCATTCATAGGTTACCATGTGAATAAGCCAAATGCAGTCTTCAAGTTGAAGCAAGGAAGAAAGCCGTGGATATTAGAAGTAGAATATCCACATTGGGGTTTCTCTGGTGAGTTAGAAGAAATTATATCCCATGTTACTGGTGAGTGGTTGGTGCCTCTTGCCTTCTGAAATATTTTTCGGCAATCTCTCACTTTTTTTTGAAACAGAGTTTTGCTCTTGTTGTCCAGGCTGGAGTCCAGTGTTGCCATCTCAGCTCACCTCAACCTCCACCTCCCAGGTTCAAGCAATTCTCCTGCCTCATTAGCCTCCTGAGCAGCTGGGATTATAGGCATGCACCACCATGCCTGGCTAATTTGGTACTTTTAGTAGAGACGGGATTTCTCCATGTTGGTCAGGCTGGTCTCCAACTCCCGACCTCAGGTGATTCACCCACCTCAGCCTCCCAAAGTGCTGGGATTACAGGCATGAGCCACCGTGCCCAGCCTAGGTAGTCCCTTTATAAATGGCCCTATAGTTTTGGAAGCGATTAAGGACACTTTATTTGCACATGTGAAAAAACCTAATTCACACCTCCAATTTTTGTTCTCTCCACTTAAATTCTCTCCTTTGCTAGACATGTTTTAAATAGATTTACTTCTCTTTCCTATATACAAACTCTAATCCCTCCTTACCTTGTAAGATTTTGTCTTTTTCTCTAGCATCACCAGTTACTCCCTGCCATTAGAGTATGCAACTATAAAGTGTTTGTAAATCTAACTTAAAACTTTTTTAAATGGCATCTCCCTCCTTTTATTAACAACAAAATACTTCAGTTATTTTAGCACCAATTTTAATTTCCCATATTTTCTTTAAACTCTGAACTCAGATTAAAAATCGTTATGCGGCTCAACAATTCTTTCATTTCGGAGTTGCTACTTCCTGCTATACAGTGTTTATCCTTCCCGAAAAGCACTCCTTATCCCCCCTAAAATCTACTGTATCTTATTTGGATACACTAAGGCAATCTCATCCTGCCTCCTTAAATGTTTATGATGTATTTTCTAACTTGTGCACAGATGTGTTGCCAGTATCAGGAACAATACCTAGTACATATTAGTTGCTCAGTAGATATTTATTGAAAGAATGAATATTAATTACCAGGAGACTGGTTGGGCGTCGTGGCTCACGCCTATAATCCCAGCACTTTGGGAAGCCAAAGCGGGTGGATCCCTTGAGGGCACGAGTTCGAGACCAGCCTGGCCAACATGGTGAAACCCTCTCTACTAAAAATACAAAAATTAGCCGGGCATGGTGGTGCAGACCTGTAGTCCCAGCTACCTCGGAGACTGAGGCTTAGACAAAGAGAATCACTTGAACCCAGGAAGCAGTGGTTACAATGAGCCAAGATCACCCCACTGCACTCCAGCCTGGGCAACAGTGAGACTCATGTTGATGAAAAAAAGAAATAAAAAATATATAAAATAATTGACAACAGACAGACACACTCTACTTTCTGCTCTGTGCTTTTTTAATTAACTCCTGTAAGAGCTCATCCATTCTTAAGGCCAATGCATTGGTTTTTATGATAAGGACTTCTAAAATTGACCTTTCCAGCATCTTTGCCCTATTTATATTCTGATCCCATATTTTTACCTTCTTGTAAGATAGTTCTGCTCATTCCACTTCCTTCCTTGTTAGGATCAAAACAAAAATTGTTGATCTAAATTCCCACAGTAGCTGTGTAATGCAGCAGATGTACATGCCAGAAGCCTTCATGGTATACTTAATACTGACTCAGTATTAAGTCATTTAGTATTAAGTCATTTAGACAAAATAAAAAACTTACAAGGGTAAGGAGGTATTAGTAATATTCATTTACATGAATTTTCTGTCAAGAACTAGTCTGGCCCTCTCTTGCCTATGCAACTTATTTTTCCTTGTGGCCCCAAAACACCTGTTAACTTCCATTTTACTATGCTCTCAAATGTTTTCCAAACATAAGATTTTTTTTGAGATGGAGTCTCACTCTGTTGCCCAGGCTTGAGTGCAGTGGCGCGATCTTGGCTCACTGCAACTTCCACTTCCCCATTTCAAGTGATTCTCCTGCCTCAGCCTCTTGAGTAGCTGGGATTACAGGTGCCTGCAACCAGGCCCAGCTAATTTTTGTATTTTTAGTTGAGGCAGGTTTCACCATGTTGGTCAGGCTGGTCTCAAGCCGCTGACCTCAGGCGATCCACCCACCTCAGCCTCTCAAAGTGCTGGGATTACAGGCATGAGCCACCATTCCCGGCCCATTCATATAATCTTATTTCATGTGTGCCTGAGTTAACGTTGCATAATTCCTTATCAAGTGACTTTTCTTATGTATTCCCCACCATTGCTATGAAATTCCAACCCCAAGCCTCTACTGATAACCTTTCACTTGCTTTCATGCATTTAAAGATGCATAAATATGAAGGTCACTAAAGATTCTAGAATGATGTTCAATAATTTGACCTTTAAAGATCCTGTAGTAAATTGGAAGCAGAGATGGAAGAAGTGAGATATGAAAATTAAATTCAAGATTAGGCCGGGCGCGGTGGCTCAAGCCTGTAATCCCAGCACTTTGGGAGGCCGAGACGGGCGGATCACAAGGTCAGGAGATCGAGACCATCCTGGCTAACATGGTGAAACCCCGTCTTTACTAAAAATACAAAAAACTAGCCGGGCGAGGTGGCGGGCGCCTGTAGTCCCAGCTACTCCGGAAGCTGAGGCAGGAGAATGGCGTAAACCCGGGAGGCGGAGCTTGCAGTGAGCTGAGATCCGGCCACTGCACTCCAGCTCGGGCGACAGAGCAAGACTCCGTCTCAAAAAAAAAAAAAAAATTCAAGACTAGTGCTGAGTCATAAGTAACAAGTGCTTTAGAAGTGCAGGATTTGGTGGTCAGGATGAGTTCAGGATTGAAAATCTCTGGTGTTACAACTAGGAATTCATCCTTGTATAGATGGCTTATCCTGATGCTTTTAAGAAAATCCTTCCTTTTGGATATATGTGGTCCTCCATCTTCCTGTCCTGAAAACAAAGCCAGCTAGACGGAGAGTGAAAGCCCAAGCTACAGGACTCTTCCTCTAAGCCTGAGGAAACTGATGTTCTGAGAAAGTCCCTTTAGTATTGACACCTAGATTGCTGTGGATGGATGAAGAGGAAATAAAGTAGAAGTTTGTCTGCTAAATACTAGCAATCCTAGCACAGTAATCTAGGTTTGAGGCAATAAAGACCTATACTTCAGTATACTTCAGCTCCTTCTTCCAGTTTAATCTTTTCCGTGTAATTCCAGGGAACACTGTTGTGTAGTAGTTTTTCTTATCCTGCTTACTGTTCATGGTACTTAAGGGGCTCACAGCATTCTCTATACTTCCCACACTCTTGTTCAGCAACACTTCTAATGTCTTACGTTCTCCTCTCCCAGTTCTTTTTTTGTCTTTAACTTTCGCCTCCAAGCTCTTAAGGTCATATTTGTAAAAATGTCAGAGTACATGGGTCTACAGCTAGGCTCCTTCTTCTGTGTGTGACAGCAGTTTTTAGTGTTCGTTTTAGTTTATTTTTCTAAAACAATGGGCTAGAGGAAATTTGCATTTGAGGTTCTTTCATTATGAGAAATTGGCCTGAAGCCTAAGAATCAATGCTATGACAATATTAATGTGTTAATGTTTATAAAGTATTAAATTTTTGATTCCTTTGTAGAAGACCTATGGAGTATTCATGATCTAGAAGCAAGATACCGGGAAAGCCAAGCTGGAAATTCAAGGCAAGTTCAAGAATTAATGTTTAAGATTAAAGATTTGTAAGCAAGAGCCTTGAAGGAGTTACTGGAAATGAGAGGGCACTAATTAATACTAAACATGAGAAAACTAACACTGCAGAGCAAATCCCGAGGAATATAATCCAAATGGGAATGCCCCTTTTTTGAAGTAGTCTTTTTACTCTTCTGAATTAAATAATAAAGGGAGTCTTTATTACACAAAACAGAAAGCAGGCAATTGAGAGACCCTGTGAATAGAATGCAGATGCAGATTCGCCTTACTAAGTGTTAAACTACAGTGCAGGTCAGAGAATGTTCACAGTGGAGAAACCCTATGGAACCAATAAATATGGGAGCATCTCTAGAAATCAGTCCTCAGAGGTACTTGGAAAATATGCTTAGTGTGGGGGAACAAAAAGCCTTAAAAGTCTTACACATTAATGAATGTGGAACTTTCTGTCTAGGAATGGAGAACTCACAAAACATCAGAAAACTCGTACCACAGAGAAAGCCTATGAATGTAAGGAATGTGGGAAGTTCTTCTGCCAGAAGTCTGCCCTCATAGTACATCAGCATACTCACTCAAAGGGCAAATCCTATGACTGTGATAAATGTGGGAACTCGTTCTCCAAAAATGAAGACCTCACCAGACATCAGAAAATTCACACGAGAGATAAAACCTATGAGTGTAAAGAATGTAAGAAAATATTTTACCACCTATCATCTCTCAGTAGACATCTGAGAACCCATGCAGGAGAGAAACCCTACGAATGTAATCAGTGTGAGAAATCCTTCTACCAGAAACCACATCTCATAGAACATCAGAAAACACACACAGGGGAGAAACCTTTTGAATGTACTGAATGTGGGAAGTTCTTCTATGTGAAGGCATACCTCATGGTACATCAGAAGACACACACAGGGGAGAAACCCTATGAGTGTAAGGAGTGTGGGAAAGCCTTTTCCCAGAAGTCACACCTCACAGTACATCAGAGAACACACACAGGGGAGAAACCCTATAAATGTAAGGAATGTGGGAAATTCTTCTCTAGGAATTCACACCTCAAAACTCATCAGAGAACTCACACAGGAGAGAAACCCTATGAATGTAAGGAATGTAGGAAATGCTTCTACCAGAAGTCAGCCCTCACAGTACATCAGCGAACTCACACAGGGGAGAAACCCTTTGAATGTAATAAATGTGGGAAAACCTTTTACTATAAATCAGACCTCACTAAACATCAGAGAAAACACACAGGGGAGAAGCCCTATGAATGCACAGAATGTGGCAAATCTTTCTCTGTGAATTCGGTCCTCAGATTACATCAAAGGACTCACACAGGAGAGAAGCCCTATGCATGCAAGGAATGTGGGAAGTCCTTTTCTCAGAAGTCACATTTTATTATACATCAGAGAAAACACACAGGGGAGAAGCCCTATGAGTGTCAGGAGTGTGGGGAAACCTTTATCCAAAAGTCACAACTCACTGCACATCAGAAGACAAAGACACACACAAAGAAGAGGAAGGCTGAGAAGCAAGATGAGTTGGGAAATTCCCTTGACTGAATTCATCCTTCAGAACAATCAGATAATTCACACAAGAGGTACACCTTATGAATCACATCAATATAGGGAAATTTTCAGCTACAATCTTTGCTCTTTCTGTGTATCAGCAAATACATAGAGAGATTCTGTACATTTATTTGGGAGAAAATGTTGTCATATTTTAGACTTCTCTAAATATTAGATAATATAGATGACAGAAGTCATGCAAATTGTAAAACAGGAGAGAAACCTTTCAGAAGTCATACTTTTGTTTTGCAACATAGAAATCACACAGGAGAGAAATCCTGTGAGTAAAATGAATGTCAAGACATTTTCTGTCAGGGCAGCCAGCTGTAGACATCCAAAAGCTCATAAGTGAGAAGCTCCTTGAGTATCCAGAAATCTCTTTACACAGTTGGAGCTCATATACTAAAGAATTCAAAGGGATAACTGCAAAGACAGTGGCAGATACAGAAGCCTTTATAAGAATTGATGTTTCATTCAATGTCAGATCACTGGTACTTGGATAGATATTTTAAATATTTGGAAGGTGTTCAACAAAAATTCAAATAATTTGTACTGAGGGAAACAGTTACACTAGAAATCATGTTGCAGATCTGATGCCAAGATTGCTCTGTTTTAAAAGGAAACCTGCAAATGTCTACATATATGAAGCTTTTAAAAAGCACAAAGTATCAGGCAACATCATTAAACATACATTAAATGTTTTTTGGTATATAGGACTGTGTGTATGTGAGTGTGCTATAACATGTAACTTGTGGATCTTCAATGTGCATGTGGAATCCATCCATAATTGTACATAGGGAAATACGTAACCTTAGTTCGTTCAGTAACTATTATGCCTATGAAGATGTCACACATTAAGTCTCAGTAGTGACTCTTGTTGTTAATATTTGTATTGTAAGTGTAATATTTCTTTTAAACTATAAGGCATCTTTTTATCCTATTTGTGTGTGTGTGTGTTTGCAAATGGCTATAGACAGTGGCACTAAACTAATCCTTCAAAAAGAAGTTAAAATGTTTTTGTAAAATTTTCAAATGTCAGCCAAGTTTTGCATTAGGGACACCTTTATATATAGCAAAAGCCTGAGCTGTTTTTAAACAGCTAAAAACAGTAATATTTATTACAATCTATACAACAAAATCAAATAGTGCAATGTAAGAAATATTGTGTGTCTTACTGTTGATGTATGAGCAGGGAGCAGAGGTATCTGCATTTGTATTTTTCTGAGAGTCCTAAATGTTCTTCACCAACTGTTTCTTCCTCATAGAAGCAACATGACATAGTTAAGGGTGTGGACTCTGGAATCCTGCCGCCTGGGCCCTAATTCCAGCATGGGGCATGCTACTTAATATCTCTGTGCCTCAATTCCCTTCCCATAAAAGAGTAGTGATAGTGACAACATCTTAGGATTGCTTTGAGGTCTAAATGAGTTGAAATTTTCAAAGCACTTAGAATAGTGTCTGAGACACAAGAGCTATATGTTAGAGGTTATCATCATCATTATTTGTATTTTGTGAATTACGCTGCAAAAAAAAAAAAAAAAAACGTTGGCTACCCAACATTCATCCCCCACCTTCTTGCTGCCAGTGCCTTGATTTGGTTGGTTGTTGTTTGTTTTCCTAGAAGTGATTTAGGAGCAGATCCTGACTACACTAAGTCAGGGTTTGACAAATGACGGTCCATCAGACAGATCTGGCCCACTACCCATTTTTGTATCCTGCAAGCTAAGAATGGTTTTATATTTCTAAATGGTTAAAAAAAAGAATACTGTGACACATGAAAATTATATAATATTCAGATTTCAGTGTCCATAAATAAAGTTTTGAAAACATGAATACAAACAAAAACATCTGTTTATGTTTGACCTGTGGCTGTCTTTGCACTACCCCAGTAGGGTTGAGTAGCTGTGGCAGACACCTTATGCCCTTGAGCCTATGATCTAGCACTTTACAAAGTAAGTTTTTCTGTTACTTAGAGCTGAAAATAAAAAGTGTAGAGTTATGCTTTAAAAATATTACATGTTTCAGAAATGATGCATACAGCAATTTGTAGGTGGGTGGTTTTTTTGCAGTATGTTTATTTTGTGCATTATATTTATATGTTAAGAGCCTGAGCTTAGAAATATTTTTTCAAAGAATTGTGTTTTTTACTTGCTGAATTGTCATAACATCAAAACAAGAAATTTCTTGATGGACTGTAGCAGTAAATATATGAAATAAACATTGTCTAAATTAAATAGAATTGTTCATTGATCCCTCCCCATGTAGCAGGACTGGCCGCCGACAAAACCTCTCAGACACCAAGTTGTGGAAGGAAGGGCTTTATTCCGCTGAGCGCATTGGCAAGCTACCATCTCAAAATCCAAGCTCCCCGAGTGCACAATTTTTGTCCCTTTTTAGGGCTCACAACACTAAAGATTTCATATGAAAGGGTCGTGATTGATTCAACAATCTAGGGTATACGTGACGGGAGACCCCACTGATAGAGAGAAACAGAACAAGGCAGGGAGTTTCACAGTGTTCTTCTATACAATGTCTGGAATCTATGAATAACATTGGTTTCTAAGTTACGAGTTGATTTTTAACTACTGGGTTTAGGCCAGGCAGACCCAGGCCTGGTTTTGTGCCTGGCGCCAGGCTGCCTGTCTTTGGTGTTACTTCCTTGTTGTTTTCTTAAAACAGCTACTGAGTATAAAACAATATAAAACAATGTGAGAGGGTCTTTTTCTTTCCTCACCCACAGTATTCCTTTATTTTCTCCCAAATCAATGGCCAGCTTTCCCTGTATCATTTTATGATTTTCTCACTATCCCATAAGGTACCATTGGTAAGTCATACTTAGCTAACGTAACCCAGTAACAAAAAACTTACGATACCCAATTCCATCAGCTACATTACTAGTAATCTATACAATTATTTTATTGCCTGCACTGCATGTATATGCTGCTACAAGCTAAACGTGCCAGCGTCTTACTTCCCCTTCCTCATAAAGAGAATTTCATTGATGTTCAGCTTCTTTTTGTGTGTGTGGCAGGGTCTTGCTCTGTCACCCAGGCTGGAATGCAGTGACGTGATATCGGCTCACTGCAACTTCCACTTCCCAGGCTCAAGCAATTCTCCCGCCTTAGCCTCCTGAGTAGCTGGGACTACAGGCACACACCACCACACCTGGCTAATTTTTGCCTGTTTTTTTTGGTTTTAGAGATGGGGGTCTCCCCATGTTGCCCAGGCTGGCCTTGAACTCCTGGGCTCAAGCAATCTGCCTGCTTTGGCCTCCCAAAGTGCTGGGATTATAAGCATGAGCCACCACACCCGTCTAATGTTAAGCTTCTTTATCATGCCTCGTTGTGACATTCTGACCTGTCTGATGTTTAGCATTTATGGACCCCTAATATATTTACTGATTACTCGTATCTCAAGAAGGTATACTTTGTACCTACATGTTATAACTTCTGAATACTTCATGGAAAAATATTTTTACCAGTATTTCATTCTACTCAGCGTTGCCATGAGCATGCCATCTTGATGGAGGTTTGAGGTAACATCTACCTATAAGTAAGCCTTTAGGGTGGTTCTTTATTTTAACCTACTGTGAAAGAAAATACACTTTCTAAATTCCTCACACTTCTCAATAAAAAATTAAAATGAATACTTTCTGGGGACAGTCCAATAACTGTGACAAATCTGTTATCAAGAATAGAGCCAGCTGGGTGCCATGGCTCACTCTGGTAATCCCAGTATTTTGGGAGGCTGAGGCAGGTGGTTCCCTTGAGGTCAGGAGTTTGAGACCAGCCTGGCCAACGTGGCAAAACCCCATCTCTACTAAAAACAAAATTAGCTGGGTGTGGTAGAACCAGCTACACAGGAGGGCATGGCAGGAGAATTACTTGAGCCTGAGAGACAGAGGTTACAGTGAGCCAAGATCATGCCACTGCACCACAGTCTGGGTGCCAGAATGAATGAATGAATATAAATAAAATTAAATAATTAATAAATAAATAAATAAAATAAAGCAAGCCTGTACTAACAAGAACACTTTAATATTCCTAATGATGAGAATACTCATGTTCTCCATATTCAAGCCTGAGACAGTTTCTTGGCCATAGTCTCAAACCATGAATGGGTAACCACAAAAATTGATGGTAGACAAGTAATCAGACATTGAAAGCAATTAATCAGACAATCTCTCCTCAGTACACACACTTAAGAAAGTCACCCAGTCTGACAGCTATGCATTTCTGAAAGCCAGTCAGCACCAGCCTTCACTCTGACCATGCTTTGGAAAGTTAGCTTTTGGCTCAGGCCAGTGACCATGCTTTTACCACCAAAAGAAAGCCAGCAACACTCTTGCTTTCAAAAACTGGCCAATCCCTGAATCCCATGTTTCCTAAAGTTCCGTATCATCTCATACTTTGGCTATGATTTACAAGTACAGAGTTCCTTTGGTTAGTGAAGGCCACAGATACATTATCAATTCCTTCCTACTTGCCACTCTGGTCACAAGAGGGAGATTATTTTCCCCATCTTTGAATCTGGGCTGGCCTGGGACTTGCTTTAGCCTAGTACAACATGAAGTTCCAGGCCTGCTCTTTAGGAAGTGTGGCAGCTTGAAGCTAACCATCGTGCGAAAAGTTGGACTAGTTTGAGGCCATGTCATGAAGAAACCCAAGCAGCCCATGGTGAAGCCCCTGGTATCAAGCATGCCCATGAAGCTCGCTTAGCTCCTCCAGCCCAGCCCCTCTGCTGCTGAATGTACCAGTGACCTGAATGAAATTCCAGCCACTGCCAGCTGAAGCAGAATTCCCAGTACACACAGAAAAGTAATACATCAGTCATTGGTTTTTTTTTTTTTTTTTTTTTTTTTTGAGACGGAGTCTCGCTCTGTCACCCAGGCTGGAGTGCAGTGGCCGGATCTCAGCTCACTGCAAGCTCCACCTCCCGGGTTTACGCCATTCTCCTGCCTCAGCCTCCCGAGTAGCTGGGACTACAGGTGCCTGCCACCTCACCTGGCTAGTTTTTTGTATTGTTTAGTAGAGACGGGGTTTCACCGTGTTAGCCAAGATGGTCTTGATCTCCTGACCTCGTGAAAGCCATTAAGTTTTAGGCATTTCAGAGTGAAACAGAGAGTAAGCAATAAATCAAAGCTTTTCGTTTAAGAAATTGAATGGTTAGTCTCTTGCACAACAATAATTATGCCAACTAAGTGGCCCTTAGAAGTTTGCAATATTTAAAATGATGGTTGTTTAATCTGATTTCTAAAAAGGACTTACCCAGGCTGAGCACGATGGCTCACGCCTGTAATCTCAACACTTTGGGAGGCTGAGGTGGGTGGATCTCCTGAGTTCAGGAGTTCGAGACCAGCCTGGCCAACATGGTGAAACCCCGTCTCTACTAGAAGTACAAAAATTAGCTGGCCAGGCACAGTGGTTCGCACTGTAATCCCAGCACTTTGGGAGGCTGAGGCGGGTGGATCATGATGTCAGGAGTTTGAGACCTACCTGGCCAACATAGTGAAACCCCGTCTCTATTTAAAAATACAAAAAATTAGCTGGGAGTGGTGGCAGGCACCTGGCATCCCAGCTACTCGAGAGGCCAAGGCTGGAGAATCACTTGAACCTGGGAGGTGGAAAGCCAAGATCGCGCCATTGAACTCTAGCCGGGCAACAGTGTGAGATTCTGTCTCAGAAAAAAAAAAAAAAAAAAATTAGCTGCGCGTGGTGGTGGGTGCCTGTAATCCCAGCTACTCGGGAGGCTGAGTCAGGAGAATTGCTTGAACCTGGGAGGCAGAGGTTGCAGTGAGCAGAGATTGCACCATTGCACTCCAGCCTGGGGGACAATAGTGAAACTCTATCTCAAAAAATAAAAAATAAAAAGGACTTACCCAAATATAACAATCTGTCCCCATTAAGGAGAGGTAGTGTTGGCTAAATTGGTTTGTCTCATAATGCAAGTTGTCAACCAAAACTATATCCAGACCTTGAAACTTACATAACAAAGAATAATTCCTAGTAACAGGAAAAACTTGTCCATTTTTTTAAAATGAAGATTTTATCCAAGATATTTAATAGGCAACCAAATCTTGCCTCATCCATAAGGTTTACAGATGGCTTAAGACACTCTCTCATACAGCATTTAGATATTTACAAGTGAGTTCATTCAGCTACTTGAAAGCATTAATCCTCTTTAAATAGTTTGTATAAATTCTATTTTGATTATACTTTCCCTCATGAAATAACTAATATTTTGATTAAAAAGTTTTTTTGTTTTTTTGTTTTGTTTTTTCAGATGGAGTCTCGCTCTGTCACCAGGCCGGAGTGCAGTGGCACGATCTTGGCTCGCTGCAACCTCTGCCTCCCTGGTTCAAGTGATTCTCCTGCCTCAGCCTCCCAAGTTGCTGGGATTACAGGCAAGCACCACCACACTCAGCTAATTTTTGTATTTTTAGTAGAGACTGGATATCACCATGTTGGCCAGGATGGTCTTGATCTCTTGACCTCGTGATCCACCCACCTCAGCCTCTCAAAATGCTGGGATTACAGATGTGAGCCACCACACCTGGCATTTTTTTTTTTTTTTTTTTTTTTTTTTTTTTGCGATGGAGGCTTGCTCTGTTCCCCAGGCTGGAGTGCAGTGGTGAGATCTCGGCTCACTGCAACCTCTGCCTCCCAGGTTCAAGCAATTCTCCTGCCTCAGCCTCCTGAATAGCTGGGATTCCAAGCATGCACAACTATGCCCGGCTAATTTTCATATATTTTTTAGTAGAGACGGAGTTTTGCCATGTTTGTCAGGCTGGTCTCGAACTCCTCACCTTGTGATCTGCCCACCTCAGCCTCCCAAAGTGCTGGGATTATAGGCATGAGCCACAAGCCTGGCCCAAGAGTTTTTTTTATTTTGTTTCCAACCTTGGTAATCTACTTCACAGTGAAACACTTAAACTCTACAACATTCTCATTAAAAACAAGTTCCATCACCTACGTTGTCCTAAAAGCTCGAAGATGATAAAACAAGTGAATTGCTTCAGATTCAAAACTTACGGACAGTCACAGTGGCTCAGGCCGGGTGCAATGGCCCACGCCTGTAATCCTAGCACTTTGGGAGGTCAAGGTGGTTAGATAACTTAAAGTCAGGCGTTCAAGACAAGCCTGGTCAATATGGTGAAACCCCGTCTCTACTAAAAATACAAAAATTAGTCGGGCATGGTGGTGGACACCTATAATCCCAGCTACTCAAGAGGCTGAGGCAGGAGAATCACGTTGAACCCAGGAGGCAGAGGTTGCAATGAGCCAAGGTCATGCCACTGCACTTCAACCTGAGTGACAGAGCAAGACTGTCTTAAAACAAACAAACAAACAAAAAACACTTTCTACGTGTTCAAAGAATGTAAATGTTGCACATGGTTTGGGAAAGCTTGTGCAGCTACAGGAGGAAATGAGAACAAGACTTGTAAGTAATAAGTTTCTTACACTCACAGGTCCCAGACAGGGGTCACCGTGTGCCACACAGGGCCGTGGAGCACCAGTGTCCATCAGGAGGCAGAAGCAAGATCCAGGGGAAAGCCTAGGCTACAGCCTTTATTGGGTTTCTGAGGGAAGGGCAAGGCAGGGCAGGGTGAACAGTTTAGGATAGGCTAGTCTGAATAACGCCAGAGGGCTCTAGGTGTGGTCTCTAGTCATCTGGTACCTGACCCTGGGATGATCTAGGGTAGGAGACAACTGGCTTAGAGAATTAGATAAAGAGATGACTGAGCCTGTGATCATTGGTTTGCAAATCAAAGACGTGCTCCAGGCTGAGCCCTTTGCTATCTGTAGGAACTGGCTAATCCTGGGAGGGGCAGTCTCTCCCAAGCCAGCAAGATGTCAAAACACTGTAGACAGAAAAAATTTTAAAACATAATTAATACACAATGCTTTTTTAAAAACTTCATATTTCCTAGCCTATAGTTCTACAGCTATCCCTAATGATGACGACAATGTGATCTAAACCTTAAAATATCTGTAAACTCATCATATGAAATTGTTACTGAATAGGCTGGGTGCTATGGCTCACATCTGTAATCCCAGCACTTTTGGAGGCCGAGGCTGGCAGATCACTTGAGGCCAGGAGTTGCAGACCAGCCTGGCCAACATAGTGAAACCCCATCTCTACTAAAAATACAAAAATTAGCCAGACATGGTGGCACACACATGTAATCCCAGCTACTCGGGAGGCTGAGGGAGGAGAACTGCTTGAACCCAGGAGGTGGAGGTTGCAGTGAGCTGAGATCACACCACAGCAGTTCAGCCTGGGCAACAGAGTGAGACTCCATCTTTAAAAAAAAAAAAAAAGTTACTGAACAACCTGTAACTTGGCTTAAATTTTCCCCTCACAGATTCTAAATTGAGATTACCAGATATTTCATGTCAGATACACAGTCATATGCCCAACAGGTAAACACTGCATTTCCAAAGAGGAAGTCACCAGAAACATCTGTACATATTACATAATCAGAAGACTAAGTACATGCAGAGACATAAATGAATATCAGCCTTCAAATCACATGGAAGATTGTTGTAACCAAGCGAGTTGTAGAGAAACACTACACTCTGAGACTAGTTCAGGAGTCCTTTATTGCCAGTGACCAAGAGACGGTTAGCGCTCAAAATTCTCTTGGCCCCAAAGAAGGGACTAGATTTCTTTTTATACCTTGGTCTAAATAGGGGAGGGAGAGTTTAACTGAAGCAATTTTTACAGAAGCAGAGTAGACATATAGTTAAAATATTAATGGTTACAGAGATAGTTGCGGAAAAATAAACAGTTCCAGGTGCAGGGGCTTAAACTATCACAAAGAGATAATGCAGGAGCTTTGGGTACCATCCACCGAGTACATTCCCAGGAGCTGCTGGTACAGCTTGCCTCAATATCTTATCAGCAAGTGCATTCCTGGATGTGCTTGGAGTCAGCTTGCACTCATTATGCCTTTAAGGGAGGGGAGCTATAAGTGAAGGAACTAAAATGGACTCTGTTGGGCTCTCTCAGCTAAGAGAAATAATCAGGTTAAAACAAGGTAGGGTATCACACTCCCCACTCATGTTTTGGGGAATCAAATCATTGATTCCTCAGTTATAACAAGGCGGTCATATTGAGTTCTAAGATACATAAGTTCGGCAGAAGCTATGCACTGCTTTATAAAGTTAAGAAACCAATTTAATATACAAGGCCCAAAGACTAAACCAAACAAGAAGAGGAGAAGGCGTCCTGCCAATCCAGTAATTAGAGTAGTTAGCCATGGATTCCAGTTAAACATGTTTTGGTACCAAGGGGTGTTATTTTCCCATTTCTGTTGGCGTCTATCTAGATTTTTTCGAACTCTTTGGAGAGTATCTTTTATGACCCCAGATTGATTGGCATAGAAACAACTTTCTCCTAGAGCTGTGCATAACCCTCTTTGGGAGAGAAACAGCAGATCTAAGCCTTGGCAGTTTTGAAGTACTACTTCAGCTAGAGACTACCTGAGTATGCAGCTGCTGAATATGCAGCCATATTTATGACTGACTAGAGATTGCTTAAATCAATATCTACTTGCTGAGACAGGGACATCAGTCCAGTTTCTCCCTGAACCAGGGGAGCTGTGCCAGTGGCTACTGATCCAGCTATGCTAAGGCTGGCCAGAAGGGGTATGAGAAGTGGGGTGGCTTGGCAAAACCTGGAATGTAATTCAGGGGGAGCAATGAAAAGTCACCCTTCTGCAGAGGCCCACTGTACACGTAGACCTGGGGCAGTACATGAACCAACATGCACAGCAGAGGTCCAGGTTCAGTCCCATTAATGCAGTGAGTGAGGCCTGAAGTGCAGGCCAGCCAGGTATTGTTGGGTGCCTGGTAGGAGACTGAGGCACTTGAGGAAGTAGAGACTGATTACAGGTAGCCTGAAAGGGAGAAGCAGATAAGTTATACCCTGTGCTAACTATACAGGAGGCATTTCCTGACACGTCTCCTAGTGTAAGGGCATGGGGCCGTGTATGACAAGAAAGAGAGTTAATTTTGAACATGGCTTCTACTCCTAACCCAACATAATATGGGAGTTTGGCCTTTAGGCACAACCAGCAACCTTGGGCTAGTTTAGGCTGGGTGAGATTAAGGAGGTGATGTATCCCATCCAGAATGGTCATCAGGCTGGGTTGGAGATGTTGTCGTTGTAACTGACATCTGGGAACAAGGAGTGGTGGCGGGATAGTTAAATCGACCCTGTCTGGGTGTCTTTGGAACATAGGGTCACCTAAATCAGTTAAAGGTCCGATTGGCTTAGGAGGCCTCCATGGGACCAGGACCTTTTTCTGGATGAACATAGTCCCAACATCAAATCCTGAGATATAAAGCCTTAATCCCCATGACATGCTGTAATACCATTGAGCTGAGTTAGGGTTACAGACAGTTATAGTAAGAGGGTTGCAATTTTTTATAGTACACCGGCTAGGATGGGAGGTGCAGTTATGGAAAGGGTTGAGGACCAGGTTGATCCTCCAGGGTAAGTGGCCAGGGTTACACATGACCAGTGAGGGCAGAAAAACTGATAAGAATCTCGACAACTAGAGTCAGGGTGATTTCCAGGACAGAGGTAAAAGTCAACCCTCTGGAGTCCTTTTTCTGTGCCTTTAGAGTTTCCACATCTAGTTCGGCTTCCTGTGTGTCGGAACCCTGCAGCAAGGTCGATGTTTCCCACTCCCATGACCAGCAGGTTGTATTGTTTTTCATGGGTTCAGGCAGGCTCTGGGAACAAAGCACATGAATCAACTACAAAAGAGACTTCCTTAGAGGTTCCTGCCTTCCAGGTGGTGTTTGCAAACACACGTCCTGTCGTGAAGGAAGTGAGGAGAAAAGAGTAGAGAGGGGCAGAGGGCATAATAGGTGGAAACAAACAAAAGAGTTAAATAAAAATAATTAATCTGTTGGCTTCACTTGACTTAGGCACAGTTTTAAGGGGCCTGGCCCAGGCTTGGGGACCCATGTTTCTTGCTGGGTTTGTTGGCCTTTTTGATGTGAGAGTGATGAATCCAAGCAGGAATGCCATCCACTTTCAGAGGTGTCGGCATGGTGAGGATGACAGTATGAGGTCCTTTCCAGGTAGGAGTGAGTCCTTCCTTCTGGAACTTTTTAACCTGTACCAAGTCACCTGGCTGGAAAGAGTGGTAGTGCCTAGTCTGTTCAGGAACTGGATTGGAGTGTGTACCCCAGACAAGCGGCTGGATGATGTCTTGTACCTGTTGGAGAGACTGCAGGTACCGTAACAAATTAGCTTGTGAGATTTCTGCTAAATGGGTATCCTTTAGCTTAGGCAAGATAGGCAGAGCCCTTCCAACCATGATTTCAAAAGGTGAAAACCCAGCCTGGTAAGGGGTGCATCTTACTCTAAGAAGGGCTAAAGGAAGGAGCTTTACCCAATTCTCATCAGTCTCTAGGATTAACTTAGTAAGAGTTAGTAAGAGTACTTTTTAGTGTGTGGTTCATGCGTTCTATCTGTCCAGAGCTCTGGGGTCGATAGGCGCAATGGAGTTTCCATTGAATGTTTAATGCCTTGCTGACCGAGTGAGCTATGGAGAAGGTGAAGGCTGCTCCATTATCAGACCCTATGGCAACAGGCAGCCCATGACAAGAAGAGATGATTTTATTGAGTAAAAGCCTAACTACTATGGTGGTAGTTTTGTTTTTGGTGGCAAATGCCTCAGTCCATCCAGGAAAGGTGTCTATTAGCACTGGGAGGTATTTATACCTTGCCCAGTGCGGTTTTATTTTTGTAATGTCAACTTTCCACCTTTCTCCTGGTGAGCCTCCCTGGAGGTGGTGGCCTCAGCTGGGCTTAGGACTTTGTTTGGCATTTACCTGAGCACAAGCCGTACACCGGAGAGCTGCTTGGTTAGTTAAGCACTGAAGGTGAAGGATCTTGAAAGGACTTCTTAGAAGCTGGGCCAGTTTTATCCTTCCCAAATGGGTGGTAGAATACGGAAGATTAATTAAAGTTTCCCTGGGGGCTTGGGGCATAAAGATTCTGGAATCAGGAAGAATCCACCAAGCTTCCTGATATTTACTGGCCTGAAGATCTGAAGCTTGTTTTTCTTCCTCTGGGGAGTATTGTGGGTTGTCTGGTAGGCCAGGTTGTAGAAAGGACACAGCAGGCAGCAGGGTCAAAGGCATGACTGGGAGTCGAGCTGCCTCTCGAGCTGCCGAGTCTGCTCTTTGGTTACCATGGGCAATGGCCGTGCTTTCTCTTTGATGATATTTGCAGTGAATTACAGCCACCTGCTGAGGAAGCCAAACAGCTTCAAGCAGAGCCAAAATTTCTTCTTTGTTTTTAATAGTCTTTCCTGCTGAGGTGAGTAGCCCTCGTTCTTGATAGATGGCTCCATGTACATATACAGTAGGAAAAGCATACCTACTGTCAGTGTAGATGTTAACACGTTTGTCCTTACCCCATCAGAGAGCCTCAGTGAGAGCGACCAATTCAGCTTTCTGTGCTGAGGTACCTGCCAGCAGTGCCTGGGCCCACAGTACATCTGTCTCTGTAGTAACAGCTGCACCACCCTTTCATATTCCCTGTTCAAGGAGGCTGCTACCATCTGTAAACACGGTGGAGTCCACCTCCTTTCGAGGCACATCTTGGAGATCAGGTCGGCCAGTTTCCACAGTTTCCAACAGTTCTTAGCAGTCATGAACAGGTGTGGTAAGGTCTGGATCAGGGAGCAAGGTAGCTGGATTTAAACACCTTGTGGGAGAGAAAGTTAAACAAGGCTTATCTAACAGTAAACTCTGATACTGCAGGATGTGAGCATTCAACATCTGTTTGCCAGAGGCCCTTCATAGCAAAGTCTCTATGGCATGAGGAGCCATAAGGGTTAAATTCTCCCTCAGAGTCAGTTTATCAGCCTCGTGGATGAGGCTTGCTTTTGCCGCTACAGCTCACAGACAACTTGGCTACCCAGAGGCCGCAGGGTCCAGTCTCTTAGAAAAATAGGCCACTGTGCATCACCAAGTTCCTAAACTTTGAGTGAGTATCCCTTTAGTGGCTCCCTGGCTTTCATGAACAAAAAAGTGAAATGGTTTTGAGACATTTGGGAGGGCAAGACCAGGGGCCTCAGTTAATGCCTTCTTTAGATTTTGAAAAACCTGTTCTTCTTTGTCAGTCCAAACTAGTGGGCCATTCCCTCCGGTAGCAGTGTACAGGGTCTTGGCAATTTCTGTGGCTTTTCAGAAAAGGGGGGATTATGGGTCTTCCAGTTGTACAGGTCAGAAGTAGAGAAGAGGACATAAACTAAAAATGGAACAGAGTACTCACTGCCCAGAGGGATTTGGGCCTCTCTCAGTGGGAGGAAGGGGGGCACCACCTCCGGCTGATGCCATAATCGGGTGTCTATAGGCAGAGAGGCCACAGGGGATGTAGTCGAGGAGACAAGGGAAGATTCCTGGGGAGCAGGAGGGTGGCGGAAATGGGTGAAGTGAACTTTCCTCTTCTTCAGAAGGAGGCAGTACAGGAGGAGCTGAGGGAACTGAGGGTTGGGGCAAAAGTGCGGTCTGGCTCAAAAGGACCTTGGAGGTGGGATCATGAATGGCACATGAGCAGAGTCATGGAGGAGGGCTCCGGACCAAATCTAGCCATTGATCAATGTAAGGAGACTGATCAGTTCCAACCACGACCCACCACACAGCCTGAACAGTTGTGATGTTTAATAAACCTTCTGAGGACCACCCGGTTCCAAACTGTGGCCACTCTACTTCACAGAGTGTCTGGAGTTTGCCTTTCTTTTTTTTTTTTTGAGACGGAGTCTCGCTTTGCTGCCCAGACTGAAGTGCAGTGGCGGGATCTCAGCTCACTGCAAGCTCCGCCTCCTGGGTTTAGGCCATTCTCCTGCCTCAGCCTCCTGAGTAGCTGGGACTACAGGTGCCCGCCACGTCGCCCAGCTAGTTTTTTTTTTTTTTGTATTTTTTAGTAGAGACGGGGTTTCACTGTGTTAGCTAGGATGGTCTCGATCTCCTGACCTCGTGATCCGCCCATCTCGGCCTCCCAAAGTGCTGGGATTACAGGCTTGAGCCACCGCGCCCGGCCGAGTTTGCCTTTCTTAAGGCAGACTCTGTAATCCTCTGAGAAGCACAGAGAGAAATTCTGTAACATACACTGGAGAGGACTCCAATCTCTACGGGGCCAGGAAGAAGTTTCCCATTCTGGAGGCAATTAACAAGGTTTAAGCAGAAATATTAAAACCAGCATGGACAGAGATATTCATGGCCTGGGGGGTGGTAGTAACGGAAGAACAGAAGTATTATAACCAGAGGAAGTAGGAAAACAACTATAGTCAACACTTCTTGCCACATAAGTTCTGTCTCTTTAAGCTTTGACATTTAGACAGAGGACAAGAGGCAGGTCCGAGGCCAGTGGGCCCTACATGATTCCCCCTCCTTTTTGACTTACGGCCCAAATATCTTTGGTGTCTCCATGACTCAAAGGCAAAAAGTTCAAACTTGGCCCTTTCTTTTAAGGGTTTTAGGAGGGACAGCAGAGCCAAGTCTTGGAGGTGCTGGACTTGCTGTGACACAGGAAAATGAGATGTGTGGGGTAAAGGATGGGGATGAGGAGGAAAGGGGCCACTTGGATCTTTCCTAAGGTAGGAGAGTAGCCATGGGGCCATAGAATAAGAGTCTAGACAGAGTAAAGCAGCATGGGCATAGGTTTCTCTGCATAGTGCCTTATTTAAGGGCACAGGAAAAGTTACGGGATGACAGAAAAGGTGAGCAAGGAGGTCTGTAGAGTGGCTATTTTGAATCTATCACTGGTCTAAGGAGGAGGTGGACTAGTCATTGGGACATGGAGTATGGCCATCTAAATGCCAGCAATCTTTATGATGCCAGAAATCCCAAACAGGCAAATGTCTTCCACACCCCTCCCCTAACACCTGATTTGTTTTTTGTGTTTGCTCTTGCTTCTCTAGTTCTTTTAATTGTGATGTTAGGATGTCAATTTTAGATCTTTCCTGCTTTCTCTTGTGGGCCTTTAGTGCTATAATTCCCCTCTACACACTACTTTAAATGTGTCCCAGAGATTCTGGTATGTTGTATCTTTGTTCTCATTGATTTCAAAGAACATCTTTATTTCTGCTTTCATTTAATTATGTATCCAGTAGTCATTCAGGAACAGGTTGTTCAGTTTCCATGTAGTTGAGTGGTTTTGAGTGAGTTTCTTAATCCTGAGTTCTAGTTTGATTGCACTGTGGTCCGAGAGACAGTTTGTTTTAATTTCTGTTCTTTTGCATTTGTTGAGGAGTGCTTTACTTCCAAGTATGTGGTCAATTTGGAAAAAGTGTGATGTGGTGCTGAGAAGAATGTATTTTCTGTTGATTTGGGGTGGAGAGTTCTGTAGATGTCTATTAGGTCTGCTTGGTGCAGAGTTGAGTTCAATTCCTAGATATTCTCATTAAGTTTGTCTCATTGATCTATCTAATGTTGACAATGGGGTGTTAAAGTCTCCCATTATGATTATATGGGAGTGTAAGTCTCTTTGTAAGTCTCTAAGGACTTGCTTTATGAATCTGGGTGCTCCTGTATCGAGTGCATATATATTTAGTATAGTTAGATCATCTTGTTGAATTGATCCCTTTACCATAATGTAATAGCCTTCTTTGTCTCTTTTGATCTTTGTTGGTTTTAAGTCTGTTTTATTAGATATTAGGATTGCATCTCCTGCCTTTTTTTGTTTTCCATTTGCTTGGTAGATCTTCCTCCATCCCTTTATTTTTAGCCTATGTGTGTCTCTGCATGTCAGATGGGTCTCCTGAATACAGCAAACTGATGGGTCTTGACTCTTTATCCAATTTACTAGTTTGCATCTTTTAATTGAACCATTTAGGCCATTTACATTTAAGGTTAATATTGTTATGTGTGAACTTGATCCTGTCATTATGATGTTAGCTGATTATTTTGCTTGTTAGTTGATGCAGTTTCTTCCTAGCATCAATGGTCTTTACCTTTTGGCATGTTTTTGCAGTGGCTGGTACCAGTTGTTCCTTTCCATGTTTAGTGCTTCCTTCAGGATCTCTTGTAGGGCAGGCCTGGTGGTGACAAAATCTCTCAGCATTTGCTTGTCTGTAAAGGATTTTATTTCTCCTTCACTTATGAAACTTAGTTTGGCTGGATATGAAATTCTGGGTTTAAAATTCTTTTCTTGAAGAATTTTGAATATTGGCCCCCACTCTCTTCTGGCTTGTAGAGTTTCTGCTGAGAGATCTGCTGTTACTCTGATGGGCTTCCCTTTATGGGTAACCCGACCTTTCTGTCTGGCTGCCCTTAACATTTTTCCCTTCATTTCAACTTTGGTGAATCTGACAATTATGTGTCTTGAAGTTGTTCTTCTCAAGGAATATCTTTGTGGCATTCTCTGTATTTCCTGAATTTGAATGTTGGTCTGCCTTGCTAGGTTAGGGAAGTTCTCCTGGATAATATCCTGCAGAGTGTTTTCCTACTTGGTTCCATTCTCCCCGTCACTTTCAGGTACACCCATCAGACATACATTTGGTCTTTTCACATAATCCCATATTTCTTGGAGGCTTTGTTCATTTCTTATTACTTTTTTCTCTAAACTTCTCTTCTCACTTCATTTCATTCATTTGATCTTCAATCACCGATACCCTTTCTTCCAGTTGATCGAGTCGGTTACTGAAGCTTGTGCATTTGTCACATAGTTCTCATGTCATGTCTTTCAGCTCTGTCAGGCCATTTATGGACTTCTCTACATCGTTTATTCTAGTTAGCCATTCATCAAATCTTTTTTCAAGGTTTTTAGCTTCTTTGCAATGGGTTCGAACTTCCTCCTTTAGCTCAGAGAAGTTTGAACGTCTGAAGCATTCTTCTCTCAACTCATCAAAGTCATTCTCCATCCAACTTTGTTCTGTTGCTGGTAAGGACCTGCGTTCCTTTTGAGGGGGAGAGGTGCTCTGATTTTTAGAATTTTCAGCTTTTCTGCACTGTCTTTTCCCCATCTTTGTGGTTTTATTTACCTTTGGTCTTTGATGGTGGTGATGTACAGATGGGGTTTTGGTGTGGATGTCCTTTCTGTTTGTTAGTTTTCCTTCTAACAGTCAGGACCCTCAGCTGCACGTCTGTTGGAGTTTGCTTGAGGTCCACTCCAGACCCTGTTTGCCTGGGTGTCAGCAGCGGAGGCTGCAGAAGTGTGAATATTGCTGAACAGCAGTTGTTGCTGCCTGATCGTTCCTCTGGAAGCTTCGTCTCAGAGGGGTATCCAGCTGTATGAGGTGTGAGGTGTCAGTCTGCCCCTAGTTGGGGGTATCTCCCAGTTAGGCTACTCAGGGGTCTGGGACCCACTTGAGCAGGTAATCTGTCCGTTCCCACATCTCAAACTCCGTGCTGGGAGAATCACTACTCTCTTCAAAGCTGTCAGACAGGGACATTTAAATCTGCAGAGGTTTCTGCTCCCTTTTGTTTGGCTATGCTCTGTCCCCAGAGGTGGAGTCTACAGAGGCAGGCAGGCCTCCTTGAGCTGCAGTGGGCTTCACCCAGTTCAATCTTCCCTGCTGCTTTGTTTACCTACTGAAGCCTCAGCAATGGTGGGCGACCCTCCCCCAGCCTCACTGCAGCCTTGCAGTTAGATCTCAGACTGCTGTGCTAGCAATGAGGGATGCTCTGTGGGTGTGGGACTCTCTGAGCCAGGTGCGGGATATAATCTCCTGGTGTGCCATTTGCTAAGACCCTTGGAAAAGCACAGTATTAGTGTGGGAGTGACTTGATTTTTCCTTGGCTAAGAAAGGGAATTCCCTTCATCCTTGTGCTTCCCAGGTCAGGTGATGCCTCGCCTTGCTTTGGTGGGATGCACACAACTGTCCTGCCCCCACTGTCTGACATGCCCCAGTGACATGAACCTGGTATCTCAGTTGGAAATGCAGAAATCACCTGTCTTCTGTGTCACTCACACTGGGAGCTGGAGGCTGGATGTGTTCCTATACAGCCATCTTGGAACCTCCCTCTTGCCATTTATATTTTCTTAACCATTGGACCCATTTCAAAGCAAAAGAAGGACAACATTGAGCCCATGGCTCCATCATCCAAAAGATGCTTTCATAATAGAAGATTGGAAAGACTTCTTCAAACCCTGGCCAAGTTACTAATCCCCAATTGATGGTATTTAGAGATGAAGTCTTTGGAAGGCAAGATGTAGCCTTCACAAATGGAATTAGTGCTTTTATAACAGAGGCTCCAGAGAGCTCCCTTGCCCCTTCTACCATATGAGGTCACAGCAAGAAGGCCACCTATGAAGGCAGTGGACTCTCAGCAGACATCTGATCTACCAACACCTTGCTCTTGGATTTCCCAGCCTCCAGATCTGTGGGAAATAAATTGTTGTTTAAGCCACCCAGTCTATGGTAACTTGCTATAGCAGCCTGAGATGACTAAGATGCTCATCAGCAGGAGATGATATCCTGCAGGGTCTGTGTGCGCTCCTTCAGGATGCAGTATACACATTTAACCTCTGCAACCTTCAACTCCTTGAGCTCAAGAGATCCTCCCACCTCAGCCTCCCAAGTATGTGGGACTACAGGAACACACCACAGCTCCTGGCTAATTTTTAAAAAATTTTTGTAGAGATGGGGTCTTGCTGGAAAGGCCCAGGCTAACCTTTCTAGATTCAGCTTGCCATTTTCTAGCATATCAACTGATCTAGGTAGCTTGCTTGTTATAATAACCTAGAACTTCATTCCTGAGAGGCAGAGGGCTGGTATCATATTGAGTGTCAGTGACTTTATTTTGCTGTCAGGCTGAGCATCTGGCAGTGGCAGTAGCTTTCTTTGTTTCTGGAAATTTGTTATAGACATATGGGAGTTCACGGTAACCTCTTTAGGGCAAAAACAGAGTCTGATGAATTAAAAGTAAACAGATCTGGCTGGGTGCAGTAGCTCACGCCTGTAATCCCAGCACTTTGGGAGGCCGAGGCAGGTGGATCATGAGGTCAGGAGATTGAGACCATCCTGGCTAACATGGTGAAACCCTGTCTCTACTAAAAATACAAAAAATTAGCCAAGCGTGGTGGCGGGCGCCTGTAGTCCCAGCTACTTGGGAGGCTGAGGCAGGAGAATGGCATGAACCTGGGAGGTGGAACTTGCAGTGAGCTGAGATCACACCACTGCACTCCAGTGACAGAGCAAGACTCTGTCTCAAAAAATAAAAAAATAAATAAATAAATAAATAGATCCAATGTTATTAGCAGCATTATTGATTATGGTCAAAAACTGAGGCCAATCCAAACATTCATCAGCTGTTGAGTGGATAAAGAAAATGTGGCATAATCATACAATAGAATATTATTCAGCAGTAACACGTAATGAAGTACTGACACATGCTACAACATGGGTAAGCCCTGAGGACATTAAGCTAGTGAAGAAGCCAGACATAAAGTCCACATACTGTATGATTCATTTATATGAAATACTCAGAGTAGGCAAATCCATAGAGACAGAAAGTATAATCGATTAGTGGTTGCCAGGGTCTGGAGGCAGAGGGAATGAGGAGTAACTGTTAATAGGTAGGGGTTTCTTTTTTGGGCAGTGAAAATGTTCTGGAATTAGATAATGGTTTGGTTGCACAACTCTGTAAATACCCTAAAAGTCACTGAATATAACACTTTAAATAGGTGGGCAAGATAGCCATATGTGTGTCATACTTAGGGTACTCAACTCTGCCCAGTTTGTCAAAACTTCCCCAGTTTTAGCACTGAAAGTCCTGAGTCTTGGAAAAGCTTTTAGTCCCAGTAAAAACGGGACAGTCATCCTAGGCTGGGACTTAGAAGACAATTCTAGAAAATCTACTTCTTGGGATGAGTTTTGTGGTCCCATTTGGAAATTTTAGAACAGAAAAATATAAAATATAAAATTCACTTAATAAATTTAATACTATAATAGAAATGGCAAAGCAAAGAGTAAGTAAATTTGAAGCACAATCAACAGAAAATGCCCAATGTAAAGAAGAGATAGAAATAAACAATTAAAAAATAGAACATTTAACTCTGGAACCAACCAAAAGGTCTAAATTTATACGGAATTAGAGTTCTAGAAGAGGAGAGAAAAAATTGTACAAAAATAATATTTAATCCCAAACAAGATGAATGAAGAAACCCAAAACTAAAAATATGAGAGTTAAACTGAAAAAAAAAGGGGGGGGGAACATTTAAATTGTAGGTAGAAGACAGTGGAAAAACGTATTTATAAAAGAATAAAAGTTCTAAAAGAATAAAAGGTTGATCTAGAATTATATAGCCAATAAAAGTATCCCTAAAGAATGAAGGCTAAAAACAAACATTTCAGATAAAGGAAAACAGAAAATTTATATCCAGCAGATCTTCACTATACAAAACACTAAAGAAAGTTCTTATAGATGAAAAGAAATGATATTAGAAAGAGACTCAGATTTTAAAGAACTAACAAAGAGCATCAGAAACAGTACATGTTTGGGTAAATATGAAAGGGTTTTTTTTCTTCTCGATTTATTTAAGATGTATACGACTTTAAAGCAAACAATATAACATTATCTTTGGTTACTCCACACATTTTGATAGGTTGTATTTTCACTTACTTAATTCAATATAGTTTTGAATTTCTCATAAGACATTCTTTAATCCATATATTATTTAGAAGTCTGTAGTTCTTATTTTTATTATTTTTTACTTCATGAATTATTCCTTTTTTTGAGATGGAGTTTTGTTCTTGTTGCCCAGGCTGGAGAGCAATGGCACAGTCTCAGCTCACTGCAACCTCTGCCTCCTGGGTTCGAGGGATTCTCCTGCCTCAGCCTCCTGAGTAGCTGGAATTACAGGTGCCTGCCACCACACGTGGCTAATTTTTTGTATTTTTAATAGAGGCGGGGTTTCACCATGTTGGCCAGGCTGGTCTCGAACTTCAGACCTCAGGTGATTCACCTGTCTCAGCCTCCCAAAGTCCTGGGGTTATAGGCATGAACCACTGTGTCCAGCCGAAATTTTAATTTCAGTGGCGTATATGAACTTAGTTATTGTAAGATATATGTAAGAGAATGTAAAGTATATTTCTTTTACACATCTTTTTATTGTGGTAAGAACATTTAACATGATCTATACCCTGTTAACTTTTTTTTTTTTTTTTTTGAGATGAAGTCTTGCTCAGTCACCCAGGCTGGAGTGCAGTGGCGTGATCTTGGCTCACTGCAACCTCCGCCTCCTGGGTTCAAGCGATTCAGCCTCCCAAGTAGCTAGGATTATAGGCAAGCACCACCATGCCTGGGTAATTTTTGTAGTTTTAGTAGAGACGGGGATTCACCATGTTGGTCAGTCTGGTTTCGAACTCCTGACCTCATGATCTGCCCACCTCGACCTCCCAAAGTGCTGGGATTACAGATGTGAGCCACCGCACCCAGCCAACGATCTTTTAAGTGTACAATACAGTATTGCTAACTGTAGACACAATGTTGCACAGGAGAGCTCTAGGATTTAATCGTCTTGCATACCTGGAACCTGCTGCATAGCATCTCCTCATTCCTCTGTATCCCCAAACCCTGACAAAAAACATTCAACTCTTTGATTCTATGAATTTGACTATTTTAGATAGAGTAAGTCTTCAACGTCATTGATAGGTTCTTGGAACTGTGACTTTAAGTGAACCAAGGTACAGAAGGTTCTTGAATAGTTGTTCCCCTACAATGTTGATGGGGGGGAAAAAAAAACTGGCTTTGTTATATGCCCTTTAGCTTAATGTTACATTTTCCAAGTACCTGTACCTCAATATAACTGAAATCATGCCCTATTTGTCCTTCTGTAACTGGCTTATTTCACTTAGTGTAAAGTCCTTACAATTCATCCATGTTGTTGTATATGGCAGAATACCTTTATTTAAGGCTCAATAGCATTCCATTTTATGTATATACCATATTTTAAAAATTTATCTGTCAATGGACATTTAGGCTGATTCTACATCTTGGCTATTGTGAATAATGCTGCAATGAACATGGGAGTGCAAATATCTCTTTGAGATCTTAATTTCAATTTTTAGGATACATACCCAGAAGTGGAACTGCTGAATCATATAGTAGTTCTATTTTAAATTGTTTTAGTAACCTCCATATTGTTTTCCATGGTAGCTGCACCATTTTACAGTCCCACCAACAGTGAAAAACAGTTACAGTTTCTCCACATCCTTGCCAAAACATGCTACCTTTTTTTAATCTTAGTAATCCTAAAAGGTGTGAGACAATATCTAATTATGGTTTCAATTTGTACTTCTTTGATGATTAGTGATACTGACCAGAAGTGTCTTACTTAATCACCAAATACTTTAGGATTTCCTATCTTTTTGCTATTGATTTTTAGTTTAATTCCATTGTGTTGTGAAACCATATTTGGATGTTTATCCTTTTAAGTTTGTTGTATATTTTACGGTCGAGAATGTGATCTATCCTGGTGAATATGCCATGTGAGCTTGAGAAGAATGTGTATTTTGCTGTTGTTACATGAAATATCCTGTAAATGTAAATTGGTTAGTTCAACTACACTCTTACTGTTTTTCTGTCTCCTGGATCAATTACTGATGAAAGAGTGCTGAAGTCTCCAATTATAATAGTGAATTTGTCTTTCTCCTTGCAGTTCTTAACAGTTTTTGCCTCATGTATTTTGACACTCTCTTGTTAGGTGCATACACATTCAAGATTGTTATGTCTTCTTGGACAGTTGAACCCTTTATCATTGTGTAATGCCCCTCATTTATCCCTGATAGTTTTCCTTGTTCTAAAGTCTACTCTGACTGAAATTAATATACTTACTCTAGCTTTCTTATGATTAATATTGGCATGGTATATCTTGCTCCATCTCTTTACTTTCAATTTATCTGTCTTCCTATATAATGTGGGCTTCTTATAATTGTTTTATGATCCACTCTGATAGTTCCTTAAATTGCTGTATTTAGACAATTCACATTTAAAGTGATTATTGATATAATTGGATTAATATATACCACATTTCTTTCTTAACCTTTTATTTTAGGTTCAGAGGTACATGTACAGGTTTGTTACATAGGTAAATTTCATATTGCAGGGGTTTGCTGTACAGATTATTTTCTCACCCAGGTAATAAGTACTTCACAGGTAGTTTTTCTTTCTTTTTTTTTTTTGAGATGGAGTCTTACTCTGTCACCCCAGGCTGGAATGCAGTGGCACAATCTTCACTCACTGCAATCTCCACCTCCCAGTTCAAGTGATTCTCAGGCCTCAGCATCCCAAGCAGATGGGATTACAGGCATGTGCCACCACACCAGGCTAAGTTTTGTATTTTTAGTAGAGATGGGGTTTCACCATATTGGCCAGGCTGATCTCCGACTCCTGACTTCAAGTGATTCACCTGCCTCAGCCTCCCAAAGTGCTGGGATTATAGGTGTGAGCCACTGCGCCAGGCTATAGGTAGTTTTTCTACCCTCACCCTCATCGCATCCTCCACCCTCACGTAGTCCCTGGTGCCAATACTTACCTTTTGTGTCCATATGTACTCAATGTTTAGCTCCCACTTATCAGAGCATGTGGTATTTGCTTTTCTGTTTCTGCATTAGTTTGCTTAGAATAATGGCCTTCAGTTTCATCCATGTTGCTACAAAGGATATGATCTTTTTCTTCTTTGTGGTTGTGTAATATTCCATAGTGTATATTGCCACATTTTCTTTATACAGTCTACCATACATGGGAGTTTGATTCCACATCTTTGCTATTGTGAATAGTGCTGCAATGAACATATGCATGCATGTATATTTTTTAAGTTTTAAAAAATTTCTCTAATGTTTGTGGGTGCATAGTAGGTGTGTATATTTATGGTGTACATGAGATGTTTTGATACAGGCATGCAATGTGAAATAAGAACATCTGGGGAAATCACGGATCTATCCCCTCAAGCATTTATCTGTTGAGTTGCATACAATCCAATTACACTCTAAGTTATTTTAAAATGTACAATTTATTATTGACTATAGTCACCCAATTGTACTATCAAATAGTAGGGCTTATTCATTCTATTCTTTTTTTTTTTTTTTTTTTTTTTTTTTGAGACAGAGTCTTACTCTGTTGCACAGGCTGGAGTGCAGTGGCCTGATCTCAGCTCACTGCAACCTCCGCCTACCAGGTTCAAGCGATTCTTCTGCCTCAGCCTCCTGAGTAGCTGGGACTATAGGCGCGTGCCCCACTCCCCGCTAATTTTTATATTTTTAGTAGAGATGGGATTTCGCTATATTGGCCAGGCTGGTCTCGAACTCCTGACCTCGTGATCTGCCCACCTCAGCCCCCCGAAGTGCTGGGATTATAGGCGTGAGCCACCAGGCCTGGCCTCATTCTATTTTTTGGGCCCATTAACTATCCCCACCTCCCTTACCCCCTAGTCCCCAGCCACTGCCCTTCCAAGCCTCTGGTAAGCATCCTTCTACTCTCTATCTCCATGAGATCAATCGTTTTGACTTTTAGAGCTCACAAATAAGTGAGAACATGTGATGATTGTCTTTCTGTGCATGGCTTATTTCACTTAACATAATGATCTCCAGTTACATCCACGTTGTTGCAAATGACTGGGCCTCATTTTTTTAATGGATAAATAGTACTTCATTGGGTATATATGTAACACACTTTCTTTATCCATTCATCTGTTGAGGGACAGTTAGGTTGTTTCCAAATCTTGGTTACTGTGAACAGTGCTGCAACAAACACAGGGGTGCAGATATCTCTTTGACATACTAATTTCCTTTCTTTTGAGTATATATCCAGAAGTGCAATTGCTGGATCATATGGTAGGTCCATTTTTAGTTTTTTAAGGAACATCCAGACTGTTCTCCATAGTGGTACTAATTTACATTCCCACCAAGAGCGTATGAGAGTTCTCTTCTCAACATTGTTGCCGGCATCTGTTATTGCCTGACTTTTGGATATAAGCCATTTTAACTGGGGTGAGATATCTCATTGTAGTTTTGATTTGCATTTATTTGATGATGATGTTGAGCACCTTTTTGTAAGCCTGTTTGCCATTTGTACGTCTTCTTTTGATAAATGTCTATTCAACTTATTTGCCCATTTTTGATTGGATTATTAGATTTTTTTTCTTATAGAGTTGAGATCCATATATTTTCTGTTTTTTTGTTTTTTGTTTTTTGTTTTTTGTTTTTTTTTTTAGACAGAGTCTTGCTCTCTGGCCCAGGCTAGAGTACAGTGCCTGATCTCAGCTCACTGCAACCTCTGCCTCCTGGGTTCAAGCAATTCTCCTGCCTTAGCCTCCTGAGTAGCTGAGACTACAGGCATCCACCACCACGCCAGGCTAATTTTTGCATTTTTAGTAGAGACAGGGTTTCACTATATTGGCCAGACTGGTCTCGAACTCCTGACCTTGTGATCCGCCTGCATCGGTCTCCCAAAGTGCTGGGATTACAGGCATGAGCCACCGCGCCGGGCCTATTTTCTGGTTATTAATCCTGTGTCAGAGGGGTAGTTTGCAAATATTGTCTATAATTCTGTGGGTTATCTTTTCACTTTGTTGATTGTATATTTTGCTATGCAGAAGCTTTTAAACTTGATGTGGTCCCATTTGTCCATGTTTGGTTTGGTTGCCTATGCTTGTGGGGTATTGCTTAAGAAGTCTTTGCCCAGATTAACATCATGGAGATTTTCCCCAATGTTTTCTTGTAGTAGTTTCACAGTTTGAGGTGTTAGATTTAAGTCTTTTATCCACTTTGATCTGTTTTTGTACATGATGAGAGATAAGGGTCTAGTTTCATTATTTGCATATGAATATCCAGTTTACCCAGCAATATTTGTGAAGAGACTGTCTTTCCCCCAGTATACATTCTTGGCATCTTTGTCAAAAATGAGTTCACTGTAGATGTGTGGATTTGCTTCTGGGTTCTCTATTCTGTTTTACTGGCTTAAGTGTTTTAATGCCAGTACCATGTTGTTTCAGTTGCTATACCTCTGTAATATAATTTGAAGTCAAGTAATGTGATTCCTCTGGTTTTGTTCTTTTTGCTTAGAGTAGCTTTGGCTGTTCCGGGTCTTTTGTGGTTCCATGTAAATTTAAAGATTATTTTTTCTTTTCTTTTTTTTTTTTTCCTTGAGACAGTCTCACACTGTCTCCCAGGCTGGAGTGCAGTGGTGTGATCTCGGCTCACTGCAACCTCTGCCTCCTGGGTTCAAGTGATTCTCCTGCCTCATCCTCCCCAGTAGCTGGGATTACAGGGGCCCACCATCACACCCAGCTAATTTTTATATTTTTAATAGAGATGGGGTTTCACCATATTGGCCAGGCTGGTCTCGAACTCCTGACCTCAGGTGATCCACCCACCTTGGCCTCCCAAAGTGCTGGGATTACAGGCGTGAGCCACTGCGCCTGGCTGTTTTTCCTATTTCTACGAAGAAGGTAATTGGTATTTTGATAGGAATTGCACTGAATCTGTAGATTGCTTTAAGTAGTATGGACATTTCAACAATATTGATTCTTCTAATCCATGAACATGGGATATTTTTCCATTTTTTGGTGTCCTCTTCAACTTCATCAGTGTTTTACAGTTTTCATTACAGAGATTCTTCACTTCCTTTGATAATTCCTAGGTACTTAATTTTATCTGTGGCTATTGTAAATTGGATTACCTTTTAAATTTCTTTTGCAGATTGTTCACTGTTGGCATATAGAAATGCTACTGATTTTCTATCCTGCAACTTTACTGAATTTTTTAATCCTGTCAGTTTTTTGGTGGAGTCCTTAGGTTTTTCCAAATATAAGATCATATCACCTGCAAACAAGGATAATTTGATTTCTTCCTTTCCAAGTTAGAGGCCCTTTATATCTTTCTCTTTTCTGATTGCCCTCGCTAGAACTTCCAATACTATATTTAATAACAGGGGTGACAGCCTGTGTCCTTAAGGTAGAATGATTTCTATTCCTTTGGGTAGACATCCAATAATGGGATTACTGGATCAAATGGTAATTCTGTTTTAATTTCTTTTAGAAATTACCACACTGTTTTCCACAATAACTGAACTAATTTACATTCCCATCAGCAGTATATAGGTGTTCCCTTTTCTCCACAACCTTACTGGCATGTTAGCTTTTGACTTTTAATAACAGCCATTTAGACTATTGTGAGATGGTATTTCACTGTGGTTCTGATTTGTTTTTTCTAATGATTAGTGATATTGGGCATTTTTTCACATGCTTTTTGGCCACAAGTATGTCTTCTTCTGGAAAGTGTTCCAGTTAAGGAACAAAATAGAGAAAATATTTTGTTAAAAAAATAAGATTGTAGGAATCTTTAGGATTTCCAAAACTGCAAAAACACCTGATGGAAAGTCCATCAAGAAGAAACCCAAAACTTTAGGAATGCAGGAGGTTTTAGACTGCCTGTGGGGTTCATTGATGAACATTTGGGTCGGTTCCAAATCTTTGATATTGGGAATAGTGCCGCAATAAACATACGTGTGCATGTGTCTTTATAGTAGCATGATTTATAATCCTTTGGGTATATACCCAGAAATGGGATCACTGGGTCAAATGGTATTTCCAGTACTAGATCCTTAAGGATTGCCACACTGTCTTCCACGTAGTTGAGCTGGTTTACACTCCCATCAACAGTGTAAACGCATTCCTATTTCTCCACATCCTCTCCAGCATCTGTTGTTTCCTGACTTTTTAATGATCGTCATTCTAACTGGTGTGAGATAGTATCTCATTGTGGTTTTGATTTGCATTTCTCTGATGACCAGTGATGATAAGCATTTTTTGATGTGTCTGTTGGCTGCATAAATGTCTTCTTTTGAGAAGTGTCTGTTCATATCCTTTGCCCACTTTTTGATGGGTTGTTTTTTTCTTGTAAATTTAAGTTCTTTGTAGATTCTGCTCTGTATCTTAAGTGTGGTAGTTACTACATGAGGGTATACTGTTGTAAAAACTCATTGTATTAATGTGTTCTCACTGCTATAAAGATACTACCTGAGACTAGGTAATTTATACACAAAAGAAGTTTAATTACTCACAGTTCAGAGTGACTGGGGAGGCCTCAGGAGATTTACAATCATGGTGGAAGGTGAAGTGGAAGCAGGCACCTTCTTAACAGGATGGCAGGAGACAGCAAGTGAGTGCAGGGGAAACTGATGTTTTTGAAAATATCAGATCTTGTGAGAACTCCCTCACTACCATGAGAACAGCATGGGGGAAACCACTCCCATGATGCAATCACCTCTTATCAGGTCCTTCCTTCAATACATGGGGATTACAATTCAAGATGAGATTTGGGTAGGGACACAGAGCCCCAAACCACATCACTCATAAAATTGGCAAAACAGGATATCTTTTACCACATTTAAATTAGACTTAAGTTGATTTATAAAAATTATCATACATTGTTTTAATAGTGAAACAAAATTTTGAAATTTCATAAACAGGAAAATAGACAATGTTTTATAGTTACACAAAGTTATTTATTATACTTTATTAAAATAAGTAAAGCTAAACATATCAGCAGGTAAAAAGGTCAAAACCATGCATTTGAAGACAAAAGCTGAATAACTTTAACTTTTGCAAATACTTGCAAAACAACAAAATATGGTATTGTACATCCACAATAGTACATGTGTATATATGGAAATAAAGAATGAAAGTAATGAGACATGGTATCAATAAAAACCAAGTTTAAAATAAGGCTTAAAGGTGGTAAAGGTTATAGAAAGTTAAAGAAATTTGGGAATGACATGCAGATACTTCAACTACTTTTGCAATACTTTACTTCCAAGCTGCAATAAGTACACTGATGGTTGTATTATGAAATATTTCACTACAACTACACCAGCCCACCTAAAAGGGTTCACTAAAATTGAGTCAATAGGCTTGGATTAAAAAAAGTAAGCTATACTGAGCTTCCTGTGGCTCTGAACTGGAGACCAAACTCACATGGGCTAGAGGTTCTAGGTGGTCCTCTAGCTTTGTACACACACTTAATGTGGTTTCCAGTCTCTGCACCCTAGGAAGAGGGGCAGATGCAGCCTCAAGGACAACCTATATCCCACTGCCTCTGGTTGGCCCCAGTGTACGTTCTGGTAAGAGGGTGGTCCATCCTGAGCTCCCCTAAGGGTAGGTCCATTAGGCAGAAAATGCAGAGGCAACAGTATAGTTGGAGGGCAGACTAATCAAGGACAGGAGATGCTCATGATAGAAAGGGCCATGGGGTAACACTCTTTCCCCAAAAGTGGACTCAGAGACTGAAAAGGTTATTCAATTTATTTGTGCTTTAAAAAAATCTTCATACTCTACAGTTATTATTTGTATAGAATTCTGTTTACAGTTACATTTCTATTTAAAAATTTGGGGTCAGAATAAAATATGACTGATTTTTTTAAAACATGACTTTCAGGATAATATTATATCTAGAAGAAAATTTCTATTCATTATTTCCTAAACTGACACATTTCCTTTAACACAATCTTCAGACATAATAAAGTCTGAATAGTTGTTAATGTCTTCACATTCAAAATATCTGTTATGACTTTAACTCAATATGAATTATCTTGCTTAGTAAAATGACATTTCTTGATATAGACTCAACTACATTTGCTGCATTCTTTGAATATCTTCCCTATTATTTCTTTACAATGAGTAAAACTTGTGCATAAAGTTGTCAAAAGAAAAAAAAAAACCCACAGAATGTTGACAGTTTTTTCTAGATGTGGTTTATCTTATTTTAATTAATGGTCATTCTCTGGAAGAACATTTTCATATATCCATGTGAGTCATTAGATTATTTCCTATGGAAGTTCTTTGTTTAATAAATTCCAAATTATAGCAAAATATTTCCCCATATTCCCTACATGGATTAGTAGTGTTTCTTCTACATGTATTCAGTTACTTTGTAGTTGTCTCTTACAGCAGATTTTCAAACATTCATTACATTATTAGGAATTTCCCCTATGCTTATTCTCTTATTTATTTTGGAAGATGACTTATGGTAAAAGGTTTGCCAAGTTCTTTACATTCACAGGGGTCATGTCCTATTTGATTTCTCCTAAGTATTTTGAGGTATGAATTGCTTGAGAAAGATTTCTCTCATTTCTACATTTATAAGCTTTTTCCCATGTGTATCCTTGGATGTGCTATGAGAGTTTATTTCTCAGAGGGTTTCCCCACACTGCTTACATCCATAGGGTTTCTCCCTTGTGTGTCTTCTCTGATGTACTTTGAGACCTAAGCTGCAACTGAAGCTTTTCCCACACTGACTACATTCATAGGGTTTCTCCCTTGTGTGTGTTCTCTGATGTTTAGTGAGATCTGACTCATGATAGGACTTCCCACATTCATTACATTTATAAGGTTTTTCCCTTGTGTGCATTCTCTGATGTACAGTAAGGACTGATTTCTCAGAGAAGGACTTCCCACACTCATTACACTCATAGGGCTTCTCCCCCGTGTGTTTTCTCTGATGGGAGTTGAGGACTGAGTTGCAAATAAAGGTTTTCCCACATTCATTACAGTAATAAGATTTCTCCCCTCTGTGTGTTCTCTTATGTACTGTATAGTCTGCCTTATGGCAGAAGCTTTTCCCACATTTTTTACACACATAGGGTTTGTCTCCTGTATGCATCCTCTGGTGTATTGTAAGGTATGAATTCCTAGAGAAGAATTTCCAACATTCCTTACATTTATAGGGCTTCTTACCTATGTGTGTTCTCTGATGTTTAGTTAGGTCTGATTTATTGTAGAAGGTTTTTCCACATTCATTTATAAGGTTTTTCTCCTGTGTGTATTCTCTGATGTACTGTGAGGACTGATTTCTCAGAGAAGGATTTCCCACACTCAGTACATTCATAGGGTTTCTCCTTTGTATGTGTTCTCTGATGTACTTTTAGGCCTGAGTTATGACTAAAAGTTTTCCCACACTGAATACATTCAGAGGGTTTTCCCCCTATGTGAGTCTTCTGATGTTTAGTGGCATCAGACTTGTGGCAAAAGGTTTTGCCACATATCTTACATTCATAGGGTTTCTCGCCTGTGTGAGTTCTCTGATGTATTATACGATATGAACTCCTAGAGAAAGATTTCCCACATTCATTACATTCACAGGGTTTCTCACCTATGTGTGTTTTATGATGTATTGTGAGGACAGAGTTGCTTATGAAGGTTTTTCCACATTGATTACATTTGTAGGGTTTCTCCCATGTGAATTCTCTGATGTACTGTAAGATATGACTTATGATAGAAACTTTTTCTACATTCCTGACATTTATAGGGTTTCTCTCCTGTGTGAGTTCTCTGATGTAATATGAGGTGTGAATTCCTAGAAAAGCATTTCCCACATTCCTTACATTTATAGGGTTTCTCTCCTGTGTGGACTCTCTGATGTAAAGTGAGGGGAGATTTCCTAGAAAAACATTTTTCACATTCATTACATTCATAGGGTTTCTCCCCTGTATGGACTCTTTGATGTTTGGTTAGCTTTGACTTTTCATAGAATGGTTTTCCACATTGCTCACATCCATAGACTTCTCCTCCTCTGTGTGATCTCTGAGTTACATTAAGTACTGACTTCCCGTACAAAGGTTCCCCTGATTTGTTACTTTCAAATATTTTCTCTCTTGAGTTAGGAAAGCTTGATCTGTTAAAATTACCTACACTTTCAAAATATTTATAATGTTTCACCTCCAAATGAACTCTATGTTTCAAGAAAGTGGACTTCTCAAAGTTTTTTTCATATTCATTAAACTCATAAAAGTTTTCTCTTTTTTTCTGACATTTTATGGACCATGAGAGTTGGATTATTACAGAACACTTTATTACATTCATTATGTACACAAGGACTCTCTCCTGTGTAAGCTTGCTTATATGTAATGAAAACTGCCTTTCCATACAAATCTTTCTCACATTCCTTATATTCAAGATTGCTCTAAATTTTGAATTTTCAGAGATGAAATGAAGTCCTCCTTATGACTGAAGCATTTTCCAATTTGAATAAACTCATAACGTTGCTCTTCCATATGAGTTTTTTCATGGTTACTATTGAGGAATAGTTTTCTATATGCACTGAGGTCATGAGGCATCTTTCTTAAATAGTTTTTCTTACTACTAAATAAATCTGAAATGTATTTTAAACTCATACCACATAAGTCACATTTACAAGGTATTTTTATGGAAGGAAGTGGGTCTATGCTGAAATCAAACACTTTTCCTAATATGTTACCTCTCTCTATAGTCAGTGTTTGGTTGTTGATATATGGAGCTTGCCAGATATGTCTGTCCTGGATTTCCTGACAGCGCTCAAGTTGGTCATCAACTTTGCAGACTTCTAGAAATAAGAAAAAATAACCATAACTTATAAGTCTTGTGATACTTGTGATGAACTTACACTTACATACAAATGCGCTTTTATATATAGTTGACTTAGTTTCCTGGAATAAAGTAATCCAAAAAGTGTTAATCTCCTCTAGCCCTTTGGCTAGAAGAAAATAAACAAGAAACCTTATAATGTTGAAAGTAGGGTGGAAATTTAGAACACACAATGGGCAATTTATAAATACGTACTTCGAAACAACACAGAGGTTACAAATAACCATAAAGCACAGTGAATACAGAATAGACACAAATAATGACATAAAACATTAGATATAAAAATGATACTAAAGATATAAAATAAATAATATAAATATAAAAATGGCTAATCTAGAAATGGGACATGCAGAGAATGAGGGGGCAAGGAAAACTAGTAGTTAAGAGTGTTCTAGAAAAATATCAGAGGAGGCTGGGCATGGTGGCTCACACCTGTAATCTCAGCACTTTGGGAGGACAAGGAGGGAGGATCACCTAAGGTTGGGAGTTCAAGACCATCCTGACCAACATGAAGAAACCTCGTCTCTACTAAAATTAGCTGGGCATGGTGGCACATGCTTGTAATCCCAGCTACTAGGGAGGCTGCACAGGAGAATCACTTGAACTTGGGAGGCAGAGGCTGCAGTGAGCTGAGATCACGTCACTGCACTCCAGCCTGGGCAACAAGAACGACTCTGTCTCAAAAAGAAAAAAAAGAAAAAGAAAAAAGAGAAGAAAAATGTCAGAGGAATGGTTTATTTGAATGAAACATATCAAGCTTTAAATAGCGTTCTTCTATCACTTGAACCCACAAGGCAGGGGTTGTAGTGGTTAGTGTTTCAGGTGGTATGAGTAGAAAGTGAAAATATAAAATACAAAAATATTTAGAAGACGGTTTACAAAAGTAAAACAGTAATATACTTTTTTTTTTTTGAGATGGAGTCTGGTTCTATCACCCATGCTAGAGTGCAGTGGCACGATCTTAGCACACTGCAACCTCTGCCTCCTGGGTTTAAACAATTATCCTGCCTCAGCCTCCTGAGTAGCTGGGATTACAAGCACCTGCCACTATGCCCAGCTAATTTTTGTATTTTATTAGAGATAGGGTTTCACCATGTTGGCCAGATGGGTCTTGAACTCCTGACCTTAGATGATCCACCCCCCTCAGCCTCCAAAAGTGCTGAGATTACAGGTGTGAGCCACTGTGCCCGGCCCTTTTTTTTTGAGATGGAGTTTCGCTCTGTCACCCAGACTGGAGTGCAGTGGCATGATCTCAGCTCACTGCAACCTCCATCTCCCCAGTTCAAGTGATTCTCCTGCATCAGCCTCCTGATTAGCTGGGATTACAGGTATGTGCTACCACACCCGGCTAATATTTTATATTTTTGGTAGACATGGGTTTTCACCATGTTGGTCAGACTGGTCTCAAATTCCTGACCTCAAATGATCCACCCACCTCGGCCTCCCAAAGTGCTGGCACTACAGGTGTGAGCCACCGCACCCATCCCAATAACAGACAGTTACTTAACATCATTAAGAAAGGATGACAGAAAGACAAAAATAAAATAACACTATGAGGGTCATCTGTGAGAGCAGCAGGCTTATAGAACGTAACAAAAAAGATAAGTGAGGAAGACTTATGATTTGTCAGTAATGATTTTAGTTTCAGTTCTTGCCAATTTGCAGGGATCAGAACATCCTCCCAGACTCCCGACTGCAGGTAAAACATTGCATGAATGGCCAAAGGCACTGGAAATAGAAAGGGGAAGGTCGTCAGACCAAAACTTTATATCATGGATATAGCAAGAGCTTATTATTTTTTGAAGATTCAATTTTATTGTTTTTCAACAGGTAATTTATGGTGATTACTAAAAACATATCAAGTTGTCTCCTAAATGTTAGTTGGTATCTTGTATTTGTCAGAGTTTTACTATGACATCTACTGCACCTTTCTTCTTTTTGTACTTTGTTTTTTTGATATTTTCTCATTTTTTTCTTCTTTACATCTTTGGAAGTTATGCTACACCAGTTTCTCAATGGTTGGCTACTCATTAAATTTTACCAAGCTCTCATTCATCAAGATTCAGAGTTAGTTAAGTAATGATACAATATCTATTATATGCTACATACCAAACTGAGTTAATATCGTAAACCTCTTTTCTGAATTACAGAAGGATTTGGAAACACAATTTGATTATCCCCACCTCATTTATATGTAATTATTATTTATTATATAATTGTGTCTTTTTTAGCACTACAAATTATCATTATTATTTTATACAAACATAATTTAAATTTATCTATGTTTCCTAATTTCCTATCACTTATTTACCAATACTCTCATCTCAAGCATTCTTTTAGGGTTCATTTTCTCTCTTCCTATATTTGCTATTAGAATTTTACTAAAAAAATTATGCAAAAGGTATGGCTTTTATAATGTATTGCAGTATCGATCCAATTTTAATTTGTTTAAAAGTTAAATGTAGTGTTCAGTAATCTGCAATGACAGACATTCCTTCTTCCTTACTCCTTTTATTTCCTCTTTTACTACTCTGAATGTGTCTTACATGGTTGTCTTATACTTACTAATACATCCATGGTCTTAATTAATGGGTGTTTGAAAACATATTTTCCGTTATTTGTTTACTCTCACAAATGATTTATTTCCTCAGGTTTTGGTTTTAAGCTCATATTTTGTTTAACTGTAAGTGAGAATATTGGGGATGCTTATCCTTGAGAGGAACTATTTTCCTTTCCTTAAAGCAAGCTACCAATCCGAGGTGACGGCCTAGAGTCTGGATCCTCTAGTGTGGGAGTATAGGAGAATAAGGGTACAAGAAAGCCCTCTATTACAACAGCAGGAGTGCAGAACTATATTGGGCCCAGGATCCTTTACTGACAGAAAAGTAGAGGTCCCATAACACCGAGGGAGAAGCAGGTACAGCTGTCCCTCAGGATCTGCAGGGGATTGTTTCCAGAACTTCCCTCAGATACCAAAATCCACAGATGATCAAGTTGCACAGTTAGCCCTGACACACCTGCAGATACGGAGGGCTGACTGTACACGGTGAAAGCTCCATGCTGAGGCCCAGGCACACAGGGCCTGCCTATGACTAAGGCTGTGTTAGAACAACAGAGAACACCCCTGCCCCCACCACAAGCATGACATAGAGTAACAGGGAGCAGCAGCCTATTGCTGGCAGAGGGGCAAAAGCAGGGAGACACAGGCTTAAGAGGGATAGCTAACAGACGACACAGAGAAGCACAGGGAAAATTCTCTTAATGCAAAATATCTAAAAACTATAGGATAACAAACATATACAAGCAACTGAAGATCCAGGGAAAAAAAGATGAAAAACATCAAACCACAAGTGAGAGAACAGCAAGAAAGAAAAATACCACACACACACACATATTTGGCTATAAATATCATAGCCAAACAACTAAAAACCAAGGATAAAAAGAAAATCTTAAAGGCAGCCAGAGAAAATAGGATATTAAATGCAGAGAAACAAAGCTTTTTAAATTACAGCAGGAAATAATATCTAAGTCAGAAGACAACAGAATGAAATATTTAATGTATGGAGAAAAAAATGTCAATCTAGAATTCTATACCCAGAGGAAAAAAAATCTTACAAATAAAGATAGTCTTTTTTGGACAAACAAAAGCTGAGAAAATTCACTGCCAACAGAGCTTTGCTTTAAGAAATACTAAAGGGAGTTATTTACACAAAAGGAGGAAGATACACAAATATATTAAGAATGTCTAAAATGTTTTTTAAATGGGGGGCAAACATAAAAGACTTTTAAATTGTTATAAAAGATGACTGGCTTTACAGAGCAAAAATACTATGGATACATTGTGGGGTCTCTAAGTAAAAACATATGGCTATAATATCACATAGAAAGGGAGGAAGGCTTTAGCCCAGGAACTCAAAACCAGCCTGCGCAACATGGTGAGAGCTCATCACTACTAAAAAACAAAACAACTAGACAGACATGGTGGTATGTCCTGTAGTTCAAAGTACTCAGGAGGCTGAGGTGGGAGGATCACCTGAGCCCAGGAAGTTGAGCCCTGATTGTATGACTGCACTTTAGCCTGCGCGACAGAGCAAAACTGTATCAAAAAAAAAAAAAAAAAAAAAAAAAAAAAAAAAAGGGAGGATGGAATGGAGCTATATCAAATCTTAAATCTTATATTGTTGTAAGATTCTAAGGTTATATGTGAAATAGTATCATATCACTTGAAAGGAGACTGTGATAAACTGATAATGCTTATTGTATGTCATGGGGCAACCACTTAAAACAAAATTTAAGAAAGAAGTACAGACTGAATATCCCTTACCTGAAATGCTTGGGACCAGAAGTGTTTTTGATTCCTGGTGTTTTTGGATTTTTTATTTTTTCAGATTTTGGAATTTTTTTTTTTTTTTTTTTTTTTTTTTTTTTTTTGCGGGTTTTTCTCCCTTTTCCGGGGACAGGGTTGCTGAGGTGGCCC
>NC_045442.1:90955549-90989125 GCF_002776525.5 Piliocolobus tephrosceles | reverse complement strand
AAACCCGGGAGGCGGAGCTTGCAGTGAGCTGAGATCCGGCCACTGCACTCCAGCCCGGGTTTACGCCATTCTCCTGCCTCAGCCTCCCGAGTAACTGGGACTACAGGCGCCCGCCACATCGCCCGGCTAGTTTTTTTGTATTTTTTTAGTAGAGACGGGGTTTCACCGTGTTAGCCAGGATGGTCTCGATCTCCTGACCTCGTGATCCACCCGTCTCGGCCTCCCAAAGTGCTGGGATTACAGGCTTGAGCCACCGCGCCCGGCAGGAATATTTTTATATTGTCCTTTGAGGGAGTACTTGAGTGAGTGAATCTAGGTGATATGGTTTAGATTCATGTCCCTGCCCAAATCTCATGTCGGATTGTAATCCCCAATGCTGGAGGTGGGCCTGGTGGGAGGTGATTGGATCATGGGAGCGGATTTCCCCACTTTGGTGCTGTTCTCGTGACAGAGGTCTCAAGAAATATAGTTATTTAAATGTGTGTGGCACCTCCCACCTCTCTCTCTTCTTCCTGCTCCGGCCACACAAGATGTGCCTGTTTGCCCTTCACCTTCCACCATAACTGTAAGTTTCCTGAGTCCTTCCAGTCATGTTTCCTATACAGCCTGCAGAACTGTGAGCCAATGAAAACTCTTCTCTTTATAAATTACCCAGTCTCAGGTAGTTCTTTATAGCAATGTAAGAACGCATATAGCAATGCAAGGACTAATATACAATGCATGCAAACAAAGATATATCACAGCTAAAGGGGGTTGGGAGAGTCTTTTTTCCCTTAGGGACACTGAATAAACTATGCGTTGTGTCCCTACACTTTGACTGTGCCCCCATCACATAAGGTGTGGAACTTTCCACTTGTGGTGTCCTGTTGGCACTCAAAAAGTTCTGGGTTTTCGAGCATTTCAGGTATCAAATTTCAGATTAGGGATGTTCAACCTGTAATACTAATAAGAATTCAGCGGAGATAAAACAAAATAAAAATTACCAATCCAAATGAGAGAAAACGAGGAAAAAAAGGAAAAAGAACAAAATGAGCAAGGAGGAAACACTCAGCAAAATTATGCGAATCCAAACATTAACAAATTATATTAAATATAAGCGGTTGAAACGTCACAATTAAGAAGTAGAAGTAAGACCAGGCACTGTGGCTCACACCTGTAATCCTAGCACTTTGGAAGGCCGAGGCAGGCCGATCACTTGAGGTCAGGAGCTTGAAACCAGCCTGGTCAACATGGTGAAATCCTATCTCTACTAAAAGTACAACATTTAGCTGGAAATAGCTTGAACCTGGGAGGCAGAAGTTGCAGTGAGCTGAGATCGTGCTACTGTATTCCAGTCCAGGCAACAGAGTGAGATGCCGTCCCCCCGCCCAAAAAAAAAGTAGAAGTTTTCACACAAGTTATAAAAGCAATACCCAACCACATGCTATTTTAAGAAATTCACGGCGGGGCACAGTGGCTCATGCCTGTAATCCCAGCACTCTGGGAAGCCGAAGCAGGCGGATCACAAGGTCAGGATTTTAAGACCAGCCTGGCCAACATGGTGAAACCTCGTCTCTACTAAAAATACAAAAAATTAGCCAGGTATGGTGGCATGCACCCGTAATCCCAGCTACTCGAGAGGCTGAGGCAGGAGAATCACTTGAACCCAGGAGGCAGAGGTTGCAGTGAGCCGAGATTGCGCCATTGCACTCCAGCCTGGGCGACAGAGCAAGACTCCATCTCAAGAAAAAAAAAAAAAAGGAAATTCACTTTAAATATAAAGAGATTAAAAGTATGGAAAAAGGTAAATAAAATTAAAAGACAAAGGGAAGAACTAAATTAATATCAAAGTAGCATTTAGAACAAAGAGTATTACTAGGTATAAAGAGAGACATTACATAATTATTAAGCAGTTAATTCATGAAGTGGACATAAGGATCCTAATATGTATACACTTAGTAATGCTCCAAAATTCATAAAGCAAAAACCAAAAGACTCAAAAGGAGAAATTAAATCCAAAATTGTAACTGAAGACTTCACTGTTGTGTATCACTGACACAATGAGAAAGTTTTTGAGTGTTAGACCTTGACCTCATTTTCCCATTAGTCCTATGATTTTTATTGTACTCATTTGCATAGAGCAACGATTCTTAGGAATGTATACACTGCATTTTAACAGAATTCACTTTATTAGAATACCGTCATTCTTCCCACTTGTTTTTAGCCTCCGCTTAATCAAATTAAATACAGTCAATAATGCCCAGGTTTTCAACAACACACTCTCACATTTGCTTTAGAATTAGTTCCTCAATTAAATTCAGAGGCTACTACCAGTATTTTTACCATGCTTTTTGTGTCACTTCTTGGTTATCTGATATTCATCCTCTAATAAAAGGTCTTAGGGACAAAGGACCCAGAATTCTTGCCTATTCAAAAAAAGGTTTCCTCTTTTTTGTTAAAGAATCACTCTTTAACCTAGTATAAAGTTCTTAATTTGACCCTCCCTAAGGATTTTGTAGCAATTGCTCTACAGACTTTTAGCAGTTTTGTTTAGCAAATTTTGTTATGGAAAAGGTTGAGATCAGCTGGACTTTTTTCTTATATTGACTGGCTGTCAAAATGATTCTTTATCTTTGAAATCTAGTAATGCTATTAGGAATATAGCATGATGTTGATCATTTTTGTGTCTGCCTTAGGGATGGTTTATCTTTTTATGTAGATTCAATCATATCTTCTTTTCCCCAAAAAATGTTATTGGAGTATTTTCAATATTGGTTCTATTTATTTGATTTTCTACTTTGGGGAATGAACTATATGTATAGTATATATGTGAAATATCTTTTATACTATCTTCTTTATGCAATATTCACCTTTTATTTTCTTCACTTTCTTCTTGCTTGAAAGGCCTTCCACATCTATTTCTAATCTACATTTCAGCAATGCCTATTCTTCTTTGGGAATTCTCCAATTTGGTTTTCTTTTTTTTTTGAGATGGAGTTTCATTCTGTTGCCCAGGCTGGAGTGCAATGGTGTGATCTTGACTCACTGCAGCCTCTGCCTGCTGGGTTCAAGCTATTCTCCTGCCTCAGCCTCCTAAGTAACTGGGATTACAGGTGTGCCACCATTCCTGGCTAATTTTTGTATTTTTAGTAGGATGGGGTTTCACTATGTTGGCCAGGCTGGTCTCAAACTCCTGACCTCAAGTGATCCACTGGCCTTGGCCTACCAAAGTACAGGGATTACAGATGTGAGCCACTGTGCCTGGCCCCAATTTGCTTTCTTTACTGTGATTCTTATTTTCTCTTACAATTCTTTTCTCAGTATGACATCCCAGAATGCATTTTATTAAATGAATTAAAACATTATACTGTTGCCTTAACATCCTTCTTGAACTCTCATATCATGCAGGCAATCAATTCAATTAGTCCTTTTTGAAATTCGTGGTTTATTATTTGGCCCAATTATTTATCTACTTTATGTCCACTTTGATCAGGTGATATTTTATCACCTACTTTTTTTTTTTCTAATTTTTTTCAACCCTTTATTCTTGCAGTAGTTTTGTGGGGCATTTTATGCTGGTTCCTTTTGGATTACTCAGCTTCAAAGGACATGGGCTTTTACACTGTATCCGTTTTACTAGGTAAAGGGAGCAGAGGCATGTCTTAATCTAACGAGAGAGCTTCTTATGAAAAAGTGTTTTGCACATATACCAAACTCAGTTTATGCATCAACCCAGATTGTCGCTCCTTTCTTGCCAGAGTAGCCTTAGTAATGGCTTGCTCTGTTATTACCCTCTTGTACTTTCTCTTCGTCCTAACCAGCCTTACTCCCCATTTCCTCACTTCTGTAGTAGGTCTGCTCATCCTGACAAGTTTTTACTTCAAATTGTTTACAGGAATACAAGCTAAGATAGCATGCAAGTTTATTTCCCCTCACACAGGTGTCTGTAACATTTTTTTCTGAAATGGAAAGTCTCATTTCTTGCGTTGTCACAGAGTGTCACTGAAAAACATGACTTGTGTGTCTGTTTCCATACTTAACCCTACATCAGCTTCACAGAACCAAACTGCATTCAAAGGAGCTCCAGCTGTCCTGTGCACAGCACTGATGTTATTCCAAGAGAGATTTAAGCTTTGCACCTCAGAGTATGTACGTTGTCTCTCTAAAGTATTTTACCAGTTCCTTCAAGCACCAGAAATGTTTTTGTTTCTTTTCATCTGCTGGTACATATGGCCCTCCTTAATTTTTCAGTGATTCTGGCAGCATTTCCACTTGTATTGATTTGGGGTTTCAGATATCCTCTATTGTCATGAGATAAACTTTGTGTTGTTCTTTTTCCTTATTGTTTCTGGATGATCTGTAGACAGAGACAGAGAAAATGCTGACTTTACACATCCCACTTCAGAGAAGCTCACTTTCTCCTTGAAACACTGTCTTCCTTGGCTGCAGGATACTACATTCTTTGTTTTCCACTCATCCCCAAACTGCTTTTTCCTTCTTCTTTGCTCAGTCTCCTCACTTTCAAGACTTCTGAAAGCTAATGACCCAGGGGATAGCCTCCAGTCCTACCCCAAGAGGTTATCTAATCCCTCAACTTTAAATACTAAACTTCAAAACTGTTAACTACTCCCATAAGCTGATAATTTCCAAATAAATATCTTCCACTTGGACTTGCACCAAACTACCTGCTTATATGCCCAAATGCTTATTCACCATGTATACCTGGATATTTTATAATCACCTGAAACTTTATGTGTGCAAACTAAATGCATAACAATCCCTCCAAAACTGTTTATCCTCAATATCCCCCAACTGGTACTCACTTATCCAACTGCTCTGGGTGAAATGTTTGGAGTCACTCTTGACTCCTTTCTTTTTTATATATTCCATATCCCACTCAATAGCAAATGTTACAGGTCCCACATTCAGAACATTTTGAAAAGCCAACCACTTCTTAATTTTTTTTTTTGAGATGGAGTCTTGCTCTGTCACCTAAGCTGGAGTGCAGTGGTGCAATCTCGACTCACCTCAGCCTCTGCTCCCCCAGGTTCCAGCGATTCTCCTGCCTCAGCATCCTGGGTGGCTGGGATTACAGGCACATGCCACCACACCTGGCTAATTTTTGTATTTTTAGTAGAGACGGGGTTTCACCATGTTGGCCAGGCTGGTCTTGAACTCCTGACCTCAGGTGATCTGCCTGCCTTGGCCTCCCAAAGTGCTGGGATTACAGGCGTGAGCCACTGTGCCTGGACAAAAGCCAATCACTTTTAATAATCACCACCATTCCAAAGTGTAAGCTACTATTGCCTTTTTGCAGACTGAAATACTCTCCTGACTCATGTTCCTGCTTTTATCCCTCTGTCCCCAATAGTATTTTCTTTGCTTAGCAGCCAGAGATATCCATTTAAAAGACAAATCAGCAAATATTCCTTATTGGGTCAAATCATACCAATAGCTTCTCATTTTACTCAAAATAAAATCATAGTCCTTATCATGGCCATATGGCCCTAGATAATTTGGGCTCCCATTACCTCTCCAACATCAACTCATACCACTCTTGCCTCACTCATTCTTTTCAGTCCACACTTATATTTGTGTGTCCTCAAAGACCACATGCGCACACCTGCATCAGTGCCCTGCACTTGATTCTTCGCCTGCTATCAGGACTACCCCCAACTCCCACCCTCATATCATTCAATTTCACAGCATCCAAAAGCCCTTACTGATCCACCTTTCTAAAGTTTAACACTCCATCATTCTTAACCTTCTTTAATTTCCTTACTATTTTACATGACCACTTGGCATATCTATGCATGTGTGGTAGTGTTGTCATTTTTGTTCCTTATCTTTTTCTCCCAATCAGAATGTAAGCTCCATAAGGTCATGGATAAAATTCAGTTCACTACTCTATTTCCAGCACCTAAAACTTGAGTGACACATAGTAGGAATGAACATATGAATGAGCAAACTCTTTTTTTCTTTTTTTTTTTTTTTGAGACAGAGTCTCGCTCTCTTGCCCAGGCTAGAGTGCAGTGGTGCAGTCTCAGGTCACTGCAACCTCCACCTTCCTGGTTCAAGGGATTCTCCTGCCTCTGCCTCCCGAGTAGCTGGGATTACAGGCACCTGCCCTCATGCCCGGCTAATTTTTGTATTTTTGTAGACATGGGGTTTCACCATGTTGGCCAGGCTGGTCTCGAATGCTGACCTCAGATGATCCGCCCTTCTTGGCCTCCCAAAGTGATGGGATTACAGGCATTGAGCCACTGTGCCTGGCCATGCAAACTCTTGAGAATTAAAAGAATTCATACCATGTCACTGGCATCCTTCTGCTTAATACATGCTAACTCACCTGGGTATCTCTGGCCTGGGAGCTCTTCCTCTAATATCCATAGCTGCTCTCCTTGTTCCAATGTGAAGATCACTTCTGGTTTAGGGATGCAATATCCTGTGAATGGGAAATGAAATGGAAACTGGGTGAGGCTAACGGACTTTAGGGCCTCTGAAAGAGGGAAAAAATGAAACTTCAGAAGCCAATTTCAACCATGTGTGTAAAAAGTAAGAAAACAACAACATTCTTTATAGCACCCCAAACAGTTCTTCTGCTTAATACCCTGAATATCAAGTTTAGTATAATTAACCCCAACAAAACTTCCACAAGTCTTAGCAACCAAGAAAAGATGTACACACTAGGAGTCTACGTGAAAAACAGTTCCTACCTACCCACTGAGACGAGGTGGCTGTAGTTCTCTAGCATCACATCCCTGTACAGGGTCCTCTGAGCAGGGTCCAGATGCTGCCACTCCTCCTGGGTGAAGCCCACAGTCACATCCTCAAATGACAAGGATCCCTGAAACAGTACATTCCATTCAAATTTAAGCAATCAGAATTTAAAGACATAAGTGCTGTAAGAGAATTATTATAATGTTCACTATTCACAGTTAATCAGAAAAATGCATTATAGGATGTCTACTTTTGCACTGTACTTAGTTGAAAAGATAAATCATAACAGATATACTCTACTGCCATGATAAGTAATTGGTGTCCCACCATGTGCCTACGTGTCACCAAGAATTCTCCTACTTTAGGGGAATATGAAGACAACTAAAACAATGTTACTGTTCTCAAGGAAAATATAATCTGATAAACAGAGGCAAACATATAATCACATAACTACAATAAGGTACTATAGTAAAAAGATGTAAAAAGTTATCTAAGCTTACACAGCAGGGCGGGGAACTTCTGTTCCTGCTATTTGGTTGGGTTTCATTGAGGAGGTAAAGATTTGAATTCTTAAACAACTAGAGTGTTATTCAAGAACCCAGGCAATAGCATAAGAATGGATACGCCTAACATATGTAGTTAAAGGAGTAACAATTAGCACATAGAATAGTATTGCTTGGGACTCTGATAAGATAAAGAGCTATAGAGGTATTCAGGGAACATTATTGAGTAATTTTGGACTTGCTCCTATAGAATTAGGGGTATCTAAAATATTTGGCCATTTTTCAATCCTGGGTAACCTCTTTTTTTTTTAAGATGGAATTTCATTTTTGTTGTCCAGGCTGGAGTGCAATGGCACAATCTCGAGTAGCTGGGATTACAGGCATGCACCACCATGCCCAGCTAAGTTGGTATTTTTAGTAGAGACGGGGTTTCTCCATGTTGGTCAGGCTGGTTTCGAACTCGAACTCCCGACCTCAGGTGATCTGCCTGCCTTGGCCTCCCAAAGTGCTGGGATTACAGGCATGAGCCACTGTGCCTAGGCCTATCCTGGGTAACCTTTTTATTAATTTATCAATTATAAACATATTGCCAATCTATGTATTAAATTTCACTCTTTTTCTTAGATTATATGTAGGTAGGCATTTGAATATTTTCTTCTTTAATCCAATGGACTGTCTCATCTAGCTCAGAGATAACTGACTGCTGTGGGTAGTGGGGAGCCAGTAAGTAGACACAAAACAGTAGGGAGAGAAAGAAGTACCATTCCCAGGTTAGCAACACAAACAGCTGGTAAATGTTCATAGCATATACTGAGAACTGGAAAATAGGGGAAAAAAATAGGTCAGAGTGTAAAAGTGTGTGGAATAAAGGCAAGAAAGAACATAAAAAGTTATAAGAATTAGAAGAGAATAAATAAAGCTATCAATATCTGCAGATGTCATAATTCTGCATGAAGAACTTGGAAGAGAATCTACAAATTATTTTAAGTAAGAAGTGAATTCAGTAAGTTTTTGGATACAAAATCAATGTATAAAAATCAAGTGGAGGCCGTGCGCAGTGGCTCACGCCTGTAATCCCAGTACTTTGGGAGGCCCAGGAGGGCGGATCATGAGGTCAGGAGATGGAGACCAACCTGGCTAACACAATGAAACCCTGTCTCTACTAAAAATACAAAAAATTAGCCAGAATTGGTCGCATGTGCCTGTGGTCCCAGCTACTCGGGAGGCTGAGGGAGGAGAATCACTTGAACCCAGAAGGCAGAGGTTGCAGTGAGCTGAGATCGCACCACTGCACTCCAGGGTAGATGACAGAGTGAGATTCCATCTCAAAAATAATACATAAATAAATAAAATCAAGTGGATTTTGGCTGGGCATAGTAGTTCACACCTGTAATCCCAGCACACTGGGGCGCTGAGGTGGGCAGATCATGTTAGGTCAGGAATTCGAGACCAGCCTGACCAACATGGAGAAATCCCATCTCTACTAAAAATACAAAATTAGCTGAACATGGTGGCACAGGCCTGTAATCCCAGCTACTTGAGAGGCTGAGGGAGGATAATCACTTGAACCCAGGAGGCAGAGGTTGCGGTGAGCCAAGATCATGCCATTGCACTCCAGCCTGGGCAAAGCTCAAAATCAAACAAACAAACAAACAAAAACAAATGGGTTTCTATATACCAGCAACTAATTGTTTCGAAGTACCACCTACAGTGCCATCAAAAACATGAAATACTGGCCAAGGGCGGTGGCTCACACCTGTAATCCCAGCACTTTGGGAGGCTGAGGTGGGCGAATCACGAGGTCAGGAGATCGAGACCATCCTGGCTAACACAGTGAAACCCCATCTCTACTAAAAATGTAAAAAATTAGCCAGGCGTGGTGGCGGGCACCTGTGGTCACAGCTACTTGGGAGGCTGAAGCAGGAGAATGGTGTGAACCTGGGAGGCAGAGTTTGCAGTCAGCCGAGATCGCGCCACTGCACTCCAGCCTGGGTGACAGAGTGAGACTCTGTCTCAAAAAAAAACCGAAATGCCTCAGAACAAATCTAACTAATCATTTCTAAGAGAATTACACATAAAATCATAAAGCATTCTCGAGAAAAACAAAAGAATATCTTTAAAAAAACAGAATATCGGGGGCGGAGCAAGATGGCCGAATAGGAACAGCTCCAGTCTCCAGCTCCCAGTGCCAGCACACAGAAGACAGGTGATTTCTGCATTTTCAACTGAGGTACTGGGTTCATCTCACTCGGGAGTGCTGGACAATTGGTCCTGGTCAGTTGCTGCAGCCCGACCAGCGAGAGCTGAAGCAGGGCGAGGCATTGCCTCACCTGGGAAGTGCAAGGGGGAAGGGAATCCCTTTTCCTAGCCAGGGGAACTGAACACACAACACCTGGAAAATCGTGTAACTCCCGCCCCAATACTGCGCTTTACCAAGGGTCTTAGCAAATGGGCACACCAGGAGATTATATCTCACACCTGGCCGGGAGGGTCCCATGCCCACAGAGCTCAGCAGTCTGTGATCTAACAACAAGGCAGCAGGGAGGCTGGGGGAGGGGCCCCCGCCATTGCTGAGGCTTAAGTAGGTAAAGAAAGCCGCTGGGAAGCTCGAACTGGGTGGAGCTCACAGCAGCTCAAGGAGCACTGCCTGTCTCTGTAGACTCCACCTCTGGGGACAGGGCACAGATAAACAACAACAACAACAACAACAAAAAGCAGAAACCTCTGCAGACACAAACGACTTTGTCTGACAGCTTTGAAGAGAGCAGTGGATCTCCCAACACGGAGGTTGAGATCTGAGAACGGACAGACTGCCTACTCAAGTGGGTCCCTGACCGCTCAGTAGCCTAACTGGGAGACATCCCCCACTAGGGGCAGACTGACACCCCACACCTCACATGGTGGAGTACACCCCTGAGAGGAAGCTTCCAAAGCAAGAATCAGACAGGTACACTCACTGTTCAGCAATATTCTATCTTCTGCAGCCTCTGCTGCTGACACCCAGGCAAACAGGGTCTGGAGTGGACCTCAAGCAATCTCCAACAGACCTACAGCTGAGGGTCCTGACTATTAGAAGGAAAACTAACAAACAGGAAGGACACACACACCAAAACCCCATCAGTACGTCACCATCATCAATGACCAGAGACAGATAAAACCACAAAGATGGGGAAAAAGCAGGACAGAAAAGCTGGAAATTCAAAAAATAAGAGTGCATCTCCCCCTCCAAAGGAATGCAGCTCATCGCCAGCAACGGATCAAAGCTGGACGGAGAATGACTTTGATGAGACGAGAGAAGAAGAAGGTTTCAGTCCATCATACTTCTCAGAGCTAAAGGAGGAATTACGTACCCAGCGCAAAGAAACTAAAAATCTTGAAAAAAGAGTGGAAGAATTGATAACTAGAGTAATTAAGGCAGAGAAGGCCATAAACAAACTGACAGAGATGAAAACCATGACATGACAAATACGTGACAAATGCACAAGCTTCAGTAACTGACTTGATCAACTGGAAGAAAGAGTATCAGCGATTGAGGATCAAATGAATGAAATGAAGCGAGAAGAGAAATCTAAAGAAAAAAGAAGAAAAAGAAATGAACAAAGCCTGCAAGAAGTATGGGATTATGTAAAAGGACCAAATCTACATCTGATTGGGTGTCTGAAAGTGAGGGGGAAAATGGGACCAAGTTGGAAAACACTCTTCAGGATAGCATCCAGGAGAACGTCCCCAACCTAGTAGGGCAGGCCAACATTCAAATTCAGGAAATACAGAGAACGCCACAAAGATACTCCTCCAGAAGAGCAACTCCAAGACACATAATTGCCAGATTCACCAAAGTTGAAATGAAGGAAAAAATCTTAAGGGCAGCCAGAGAGAAAGGTCAGGTAACCCACAGAGGGAAGCCCGTCAGAGTAACAGCAGATCTCTCGGCAGAAACTCTACAAGCCAGAAGAGAGTGGGGGCCAATATTCAACATCCTTAAAGAAAAGAATTTTAAGCCCAGAATTTCATATCCAGCCAACTAAGTTTCATAAGTGAAGGAGAAATAAAATCCTTTACAGATAAGCAAATGCTTAGAGATTTTGTCACCACCAGGCCTGCCTTACAAGTGACCCTGAAGGAAGCCCTAAACATGGAAAGGAACAACCGGTACCAGCCATTGCAAAAACATGCCAAAATGTAAAGACCATCAAGGCTAGGAAGAAACTGCATCAACTAACGAGCAAAATAACCAGTTAATATCATAATGAAGTTCACACATAACAATATTAAGCTTAAATGTAAATGGACTAAATGCTCCAATTAAAAGACACAGACTGGCAAACTGGATAAAGAGTCAAGACCTATCAGTCTGCTGTATTCAGGAGACCCATCTCACATGCAGAGACACACATAGGCTCAAAATAAAGGGATGGAGGAAGATCTATCAAGCAAATGGAGAACAAAAAAAAAGCAGGGGTTGCAATACTAGTCTCTGATAAAACAGACTTTAAACCATCAAAGATCAAAAGAGACAAAGACGGCCATTAATGGTAAAGGGATCAATTCAACAGGAAGAGCTAACTATCCTAAATATATATGCACCCAATACAGGAGCACCCAGATTCATAAAGCAAGTCCTTAGAGACTTACAAAGAGACTTAGACTCTCATACGATAATAATGGGAGACTTCAACACCCCACTGTCAACATTAGACAGATCAACGAGACAGAAAGTTAATGAGAATATCTAGGAATTGAACTCATCTCTGCAGCAAGCAGACCTAATAGACATCTACAGAACTCTCCACCCCAAACAACAGAATATACATTTTTCTCAGCACCACATCACACTTATTCCAAAACTGACCACATAATTGGAAGTAAAGCACTCCTCAGCAAATGTAAAAGAACAGAAATTATAACAAACTCTCTCTCAGACCACAGTGCAATCAAACTAGAACTGAGGAGTAAGAAACTCAATCAAAACTGCTCAACTACATGGAAACTGAATAACCTGCTCCTGAATGACTACTGGGTACATAACGAAATGAGAACAAAGATACAACATACCAGAATCTCTGGGACACATTTAGAGCAGTGTGAAATTTAGAGGGAAATTTATAGCACTAAAGGCCCACAAGACAAAGCTGGAAAGATCTAAAATGGACACTCTAACATTACAATTAATGTTAGAGAAGCAAAAGCAAACACATTCAAAAGCTAGCAGAAGACAAGAAATAACTAAGATTAAAGCAGAACTGAAGGAGATAGAGACACAAAAAACCTTTCAAATAGTCAATGAATCCAGGAGTTGGTTTTTTGAAAAGATCAACAAAATTGATAGACCACTAGCAAGATTAATAAAGAAGAAAAGAGAGAAGAATCAAATAGACACAATAAAAAATGTTAAAGGGGATATCACCACCAACCCCACAGAAATACAAACTGCCATCAGAGAATACTATAAACACCTCTACGCAAATCAACTAGAAAATCTAGAAGAAATGGATAATTTCCTGAACACTTACACTCTCCCAAGACTAAACCAGGAAGAAGCTGAATCCCTGAATGGACCAATAGCAGGCTCTGAAATTGAGGCAATAATTAATAGCCTACCCACCAAAAAAAGTCCAGGACCAGATGGATTCACAGCTGAATTCTACCAGAGGTACAAGGAGGAGCTGGTACCATTCCTTCCGAAACTATTCCAATCAACAGAAAAAGAGGGAATCCTCCCTAACTCATTTTATGAAGTCAACATCATCCTGATACCAAAGCCTGGCAGAAACACAACAAAAAAAGAGAATGTTAGACCAATATCCCTGATGAACATCGATGCAAAAATCCTCAATAAAATACTGGCAAACGAAATCCAGCAGTACATCGAAAAGCTTATCCACCATGATCAAGTCATCTTCATCCCTGGGATGCAAGACTGGTTCAACGTACGCAAATCAATAAACATAATCCAGCATATAAACAGAACCAAAGACAAAAACCACATGATTATCTCAATAGATGGAGAAAATGCCTTTTACAAAATTCAACAGCCCTTCATGCTAAAAACGCTCAATAAATTCGGTATTGATGGAACGTATCTCAAAATAATAAGAGCTATTTATGGGAAACCCACAGCCAATATCATACTGAATGGGCAAAAACTGGAAGCATTCCCTTAGAAAACTGGCACAAGACAGGGATGCCCTCTCTCACCACTCCTATTCAACATAGTGTTGGAACTTCTGGCTGGGGCAATCAGGCAAGAGAAAGAAATCAAGGGTATTCAGTTAGGAAAAGAAGTCAAATTGCCCCTGTTTGCAGATGAGATGATTGTATATTTAGAAAACCCCATTGTCTCAGCCCAAAATCTCCTTAAGCTGATAAGAAACTTCAGAAAAGTCTCAGGATACAAAATTAATGTGTAAAAATCACAAGCACTCTTATACACCAGCAACAGACAAACAGAGAGCCAAATCATGAATGAACTTCCCTTCACAATTGCTTCAAAGAGAATAAAATACCTAGGAATCCAACTTACAAGGGATGTAAAGGACCTCTTCAAGGAGAACTGCAAACCACTGCTCAGTGAAATAAAAGAGGACACAAACAAATGGAAGAACATACCATGCTCATGGATAGGAAGAATCAATATCGTGAAAATGGCCATACTGCCCAAGGTTAGTTATAGATTCAATGCCATCCCCATTAAGCTACCAATGACTTTCTTCACCGAATTGGAAAAAACTGCTTTAAAGTTCATATGGAACCAAAAAAGAGCCCGCATTGCCAAGACAATCCTAAGTCAAAAGAACAAAGCTGGAGGCATCATGCTACCTGACTTCAAACTATACTACAAGGCTATAGTAACCAAAACAGCATGGTACTGGTACCAAAACAGAGATATAGACCAATGGAACAGAACAGAGCCCTCAGAAATAATACCACACATCTACAGCCATCTGATCTTTGACAAACCTGAGAAAAACAAGAAATGGGGAAAGGATTCCCTATTTAATAAATGGTGCTGGGATAATTGGCTAGCCATAAGTGGAAAGCTGAAACTGGATCCTTTCCTTACTCTTTATACGAAAATTAATTCAAGATGGATTAGAGACTTAAATGTTAGACCTAATACCATAAAAACCCTAGAAGAAAACCTAGGTAATACCATTCAGGACATAGGCATGGGCAAGGACTTCATGTCTGAAACACCAAAAGCAACGTCACCGAAAGCTAAAATTGACAAATGGGATCTAATTAAACTAAAGAGCTTCTGCACAGCAAAAGAAGACATTCATACAGCCAACAGACACATGAAAAAATGCTCATCATCACTGGCCATCAGAGAAATGCAAATCAAAACCACAATGAGATACCAGCTCACACCAGTTAGAATGGCAATCATTAAAAAGTCAGGAAACAGCAGGTGCTGGAGAGGATGTGGAGAAATAGCAACATTTTTACACTGTTGGTGGGATTGTAAACTAGTTCAACCATTATGGAAAACAGTATGGCGATTCCTCAAGGATCTAGAACTAGAAGTCCCATATGACCCAGCCATCCCATTCCTGGGTATATACCCAAAGGATTATAAATCACGCTGCTATAAAGACACATGCACACGTATGTTTATTGCGGCACCATTCACAATAGGAAAGACTTGGAATCAACCCAAATGTCCATCAGTGACAGACTGGATTAAGAAAATGTGGCACATATACAGCATGGAATACTATGCTGCCATAAAAAAGGATGAGTTTGTGTCCTTTGTAGGGACATGGATGCAGCTGGAAACCATCATTCTCAGCAAACTATCGCAAGAACAGAAAACCAAACACCACATGTTCTCACTCATAGGTGGGAACTGAACAATGAGATCACTTGGACTCGGGAAGGGGAACATCACACACCGGGGCCTATCATGGGGAGGGGGGAGGGGGGAGGCATTGCATTGGGAGTTATACCTGATGTAAATGGCGAGTTGATGGGTGCTGACGAGTTGATGGGTGCAGCACACCAACATGGCACAAGTATACATATATAACAAACCTACGCGTTATGCACATGTACCCTAGAACTTAAAGTATAATAATAAAAAAAAAACATAAAAAATAAAAAAACAGAATATCTTTAAAAATAAAAGAACTAATTATATACATGGATTGGACAACTCAATATTACAAAGTTCTCAGTTCTCCCTAAATTGGCCTATAAATTCAAGGTAATCCCAATCAAAAGCTTAGCAAATATTTTTGTGGAAACTGACAAGTTGATTCTGAAGCTTATATAGAAATTCAAAGAACCGGATGGGTGCGGTGGCTCACACCAGCAATCCCAGCACTTTGGGAGGCCAAGGTGTGTGGATCACAAGGTCAGGAGTTCAAGATCAGCCCGGCCAACATGGTGAAACCCCATCTCTACCAAAAATACAAAAATTAGCTGGGCATGGTGGCGCATGCCTGTAGTCCCAGCTACTCAGGAGGCTAAGGCAGAATCGCTTGAACCCAGGAGGCAGAGGCGGCAGTGAGCCGAGATCATGCACTGCACTCCAACCTGGCAACAGGTCTCAAAAAGAAAAAAAAATTCAAAGAATCAAGAATGTTCTCATCATAAAATGAAGGCAAAAGGCCTGGAGTGGTGGCTTATGCCTGTCAATCCCAGCACTTTGGGAGGCCGGGGCAGGAGAATCACTTGAACCCAGGAGATGGAGGTTGCAGTGAGCCAAGGCTGCGCCACTGCATTCCAGCCTGGGCAACAGAGCTAGACTCCATCTCAAAAAAATAAATAAATAAATAAAAATGGAGGCAATATTTTTAAAACTAAAAAAAAATTTTTTTTAAGCCACCAAGAATGGCAAAGGCAGTCTTAGAGAAGAACAAAAAAATGTGTGAACTCACACTAATTGTGGTTGGCAGAATTCTAAGATGAGCCTCAATGATTTACATCTTTATATAACCTCCTCCTGTTACTGTGGGAGAGATCTTGTGGCTCTAGTAAAGATTATATTACATTATATGGCAAATGGATTTTGCAGCTATAATTAAGATACCTTAATCAGTTTATTTTGAGTTGATCAAAAGAAAGATTGTCTTGGTGGGCCTTACCCAATCAGGCCAGTCCTTACAAAGAAGGTAAACTGGCCAGGTGCAGTGGCTCACATCTGTAATCCCAGCACTTTGGGAGGCCAAGGCAGGCGGATCACGAGGTCAGGGGTTCAAGACTAGCCTGACCAACATGGTGAAATCCCGTCTCTACTAAAAATACAAAAATTAGCTGGGCATAGTGGCACATGCCTGTAATCCCAGCTACTCAGGAGGCTGAGGCACGGGAATTGCTTGAACCTGCGAGGCAGAGGTTGCAGTGAGCAGAGATCGTGCCACTGCACCCCAGCCTGGGTGACAGAGTGAGACTCTCACTCAAAAAAAGAAGGTGAAGTATCAGAGAAAAGTTCCTACTGGCCTCTAAGAAGCAAACCATTATGGGTTCTCATTCATGGGAAATGAATTCTGCCACATGTGTATGGTGAACTCTGAGCCTCCATTAAGATTAAGTGTCTCAGGCAATATCTTGGTTGCGGCCTTATGACTCAGCACAGGACCTAACTAACCCATTCCCAGACTCCTGATCCATAGAATCTGAGGTAATAAATTTGTGTTGTTTTGTGGCAAACTTTGTGGTAACTTATAATGAAGCATTAGAAAACTAACACACTAGTGCATATAAGAATTTATTATAGAGTAATTTAAGACAGTGTGGTACTGGTGACAGAATACATTGAAAGACCAATAGAAAAAAATTATGGTCTAGAAACAGACCTACAAACATGGATACCTGATTTATTTTTAAAAGTTTCACAGCCGAGCAGTGAGGAAAAGGACAGTCTCAATAAGCTATGCTGATTGGGGAAAACTTGACTTCAATCCCACACAATATGTGAGAATCAATTCCAGATGAATTGTAGGTTAAAATATGATAAGTAAAAACAACAGAACTTCAAGAAGATAACATGAAACTATATTCTCAAGCAAAGGTTTTTTTAAAGCAAGATACAAAAGCACTAACCATAAAGAAGAAGACTGAAATAAACTGGACCACATTAAGAATGTTGATTAATCAAAAGACACCATTAATGCAAAAAAAAATGCAAATCAGGGAGAAGAAAATATTGACAACATATCGAACTTTTAAAGGGACTATACCCAGAATATATAAAATACTTCTAGCATCAATACAAGCAAGACAACCTAATAGAAAAATGGGGGAAAATATCTGAACAGTCATTTCACAAAAGACAACACTAACATGGCCAATAAACATGCTGAGAAGTGCTCACCCTAAATAGTCAACCATTGGCAAAGATTATTGGGAAGAGGATGTTCACATAGTCTCTGTATTCCACCCAAAGATTATTAGTTTACAAAAAGGAAAAGAAAGTCTACTTTTCAAATGGAGATATTTGGTACCATTACAAATAGTGGTACAAACAGACCATATAAAAAGTACATAATAAACTGGCATAAGATAAATGTATATGCCAGGCGCCGTGGCTCACGCTTATAATCCTAGCACTTTGGGAGGCCAAGGCGGGTGGATCACAAGGTAAGGAGTTTGAGGCCAGCCTGGCCAACACAGTGAAACCCTATCTCTACTAAAAATACAAAAATTAGCTGGGCATGGTGACCTCAGCTATTTGGGAGGCTGAGGCACGAGAATCACTTGAACCCGGGAGGTGGAGTTTGCAGTGAGCCGAGATCGTGCCACTGCACTCTAGCCTGGGCGACAGAGCTAGACTCATTCTTGAGAAAAAAAGAAAAAAAAAGTATAATCTGAATCTGATTGTGAGGAAAAATAAATCAGTCAAATACAGATGTGCAGGCAGTCTACAACAGTGCTTCTAAGCATAGTTGCATGTCACCTAGGTATAGGAATATTTAAAGAGCTCCAAATGATTCTGAAAAGCAGTTAAATTCAAGAATAACTGTTCCACAAGACTCCTGACCAGGACATATTTTAAATGTTCATTATTATGAAGGAATAAAAAAAATCATCTTTGATTGGCTCTTGGGCCCAGCAAAGCTACAGAGGACATTTTTGGGGAAAATGGAAATTTTGTTTCGTTTTTTGAGATGGTAGCTCACTCTGTCACTCAGGCTGGAGTGCAGTGGCACGATCATAGCTCACTGCAGCCTTGACCTCCCAGGTTCAAGTGATCCTTCTGCCTCAGCTTCTCGAGTAGCTGAGACTAAAGGTGCACACAGCCATGTCCAGCTAATTTTTTAAAATTTTTTGTAACATGGGGTCCCATTATGTTACTCAGGGTGGTCTTGTACTCCTGGGCTCAAGCAATCCTCCCACCTTTGCCCCATAAAGTGTTGGGATTACAAGCATGAACCACTTTGTCTAGCCTAGAAAAATTACATAGAGAGAGAGAAAATGTGGAAGAATACTTAAAACTGTTGAATCTAGGTAAACTGGTGTTTATTGTACTTATTTTTTTTCTTTTTTTTTTGAGACAGAATCTCAAAAAAAAAAAAAAAAAAGGACAAACTGGGAATAAGTACCTGTAACTTACATGACAAAGAAAAGGCAGAGCGTTCCTAAAAATACAGAAGGAAAGGCCAGGCGCGGTGGCTCACACCTGTAATACCAGCGCTTTGGGAGGCCCAGACAGGCGGATCACCTGAGGTCAAGAGTTCAAGACCAGCCTGGTCAACATGGCGAACCCCTGTCTCCACTAAACATACAAAAATTGGCTGGGCACGGTGGCACACACTTGTAATCCCAGCACTTTGGGAGGCTGAGGAGGGCGGATCATGAGGTCAGGAGTTCAACACCATCCTGGCCAACATAGTGAAATCCCGTCTCGACTAAAAATACAAAAAAAATTAGTCGGGCGTGGTGACAGGCGCCTGTAGTCCCAGCTACTCAGGAGGCTGAGGCAGAAGAATCACTTGAACCCGGGAGGCAGAGATTGCAGTGAGCCAAGATTGCGCCACCGCACTCCAGTCTGGGCGACAGAACAAGACTCCATCAAAAAAAAAAAAAAAAAAAGATTACCCTTTAAAGTAAAGCAATAAAATAAAAATAAAATGTAAGTAAAAATTGCATTGAACCATTCACTCCTATCAGACTGGCAGAAACTGAAAAGAATAACACATACACTTAGTTTGGTTTGCTATAGGCATAAAAGCATACTCATATCCTGCTCGTGAGAATACAAAATAAGCAGCCACTGTGAAGTGAAATATGGTAGTATTCAGTTACATTATATGTATATGAATTTACCAGTGGACCTAGAAATCCCACTTCTAAGAATCTACCACAAAAACACATTAGCCAAAAATTCAAAAGATGGGGCCGGGCGTGGCAGCTCACACCTGTAATCCTAGCACTTTGGGAGGCCAAGGCGGGCGGATCACCTGAGGTCAGGAGTTCAAGAACAGCCTAACCAATATGGTGAAACCCCATCTCTACTAAAAATAAAAAAAAAAGTTACCCAGGCACAGTGGTGGGCACCGTAAAGCCAGCTACTTGGGGACCTGAGATAGGGAGAATCTCTTGAACTCAGGAGGTGGAGGTTACAGGGAGCCGAGATCATGCCATTGCACTCTTGCCTGGGCAACAGAGCGAGAATCCATCTCCCCCCACCAAAAAAAAAAAAAAAAAAAATTGAAAAGATGATGTAGGCACAAAGCTACAGCAGTATTTATATTTGCAAAAGACTAGAAACAACCCAAATGTTGATTAGTAAACAATTGGTTGAATGTATGTTGTACACTCACATTACAGAGTGCTAAGCAACTGAAATAAGACATAAGGAAGACCTGCATATCCCACTGCAGAGTGAACTCCAGGTTCTATTATATGATCAAAGGAAGTCTGAGAAAATCAAGTATAATGTGGCGGCTTTTATATACAAAAGGAAAATATGTGTATCTACATACAGATCTACTTATATTAAAAATAACAATAGGCCGGGTGTGGTGGCTCAAGCCTGTAATCCCAGCACTTTGGGAGGCCAAGACGGGCGGATCACGAGGTCAAGAGATCGAGACCATCCCGGCTAACATGGTGAAACCCCGTCTCCACTAAAAAATACAAAAAACTAGCCGGGCGAGGTGGCGGGCGTCTGTAGTCCCAGCTACTCGGGAGGCTGAGGCAGGAGAATGGCATAAACTCGGGAGGCGGAGCTTGTGGTGAGCTGAGATCTGGCCACTGCACTCCAGCCCGGGTGACAGAGCAAGACTCCGTCTCAAAAAAATAAAAATAAATAAAAATAAATAACAATAAAAAGATAAGTCATAAAACAAAATGAATCATTCTTTGTAAGGTGAGGAAAGGAACAAGGAACCAGACGATGACTCCCAGACTGATCTCTGAATATACTTTGCTTTACAGATCTCTTTGTAAACATTTAAATATTTTTCATAATTATAAAAATGATTCTCAAATCATTCTCAAAATAAAACCCTAAAAACAAACAGCAATGAAACAAATAAATATAATTATATCTAAAGTTGATGCCATACCACTCTGAGAATTATTTCTGCTAAATTTAAAACAAAGGAATCTAATTTTATGTCACAATGGGGCTGTGCCCTAAGGACAAAAGAACTGCAAAATAAATCTGAAACTGGTTTCAAAAATATTTTGTTAACAATAATATTGGTATTGGTATTTTGGTATATCATGTTTTACAGGATAAAGCAAATAATCATGTTAATGCCCTTTGGAATACAGATTTTCAAATTAAGAAAAAAGGCCAGGTACGGTGGCTCACAACTGTAACCCTGGCACTTTGGAAGGCCAAGGCAGGTGGATCACCTGAGGTCAGGAGTTGCAGACCAGCCTGGCCAACATGGTGAAACCCCTCTCCTCTGAAAATACAAAAATTGGCTGTAATCCTAGCACTTTGGGAGGCCAAGGCAGGAGCATCACTTGAGGTCAGGAGTTTGAAACCAGCCTGGCTAACATGGTGAAACCCCATCTCTACTTCAAAAAAAGAAAAAAAAAAAATTAGCCAGGCGTGGTGGTGGGCACCTGTAATCCCAGCTACTTGGGAGGCTGAGGCAGGACAATCACCTGAACTCAGGAGGCAGAGGTTACAGTGAGCCAAGATAGCACCATTGTACTCAAGTCTGGGCAACAAGAGCGAAACTCCATCTTGGGGGAAAAAAAAAGTAGCAGGGTGTGGTGGTGGGTGCCTGTAATCCCAGCTACTCAGGAGGCTGAGGGAGCAGAATTGCTTGAACCCAGGAGGCGGAGGTTGCTGTGAGCAAAGATGGCACCACTGCACTCCAGGCTGGGTGACAGAGTGAGACTCTACCTCAGTAATAATAATAATAATAATAATAATAATAATAATAATAATAAGCCGGGCACAGTGGCTCACGCCTGTAATCCTAGCACTTTCAGAGACCGAAGCAGGCAGATCACCTGAGGTCGGCAGTTTGAGACCAGCCTCACCAACATGGAGAAACCCCATCTCTACTAAAAATACAAAATTAGCCGAGCATGGTGGCACATGCTTGTAATCCCAGCTACTCAGGAGGCTGAGGCAGGAGAATCGCTTGAACCAGGGAGGCGGAGGTTGCAGTGAGCAGAGATTGTGCGATTGCACTCCAGTCTGGGCAATAAGAGCGAAACTCTTTCTCAAAAAAAAAGAAAAATAACACAAAGATGACTATACACAATTTCAAATTTATAAATAAGTAAGAAACACAGAACCAAATCAATAGAAAAGTATGTAAGGGATATGAACAAAAGAAAACTGAAAGGCTCAACCCTACAATCAGAGAAATTCAAATCAAAACAATGAGGTTTTCTTTATCTAAAGATTGGCCATAATTTTAAAATATGACTATATCGATTGCTAGGAAGAAGATAAAGAAAATGGTACTCTCATAAACGGCTGTGGTATGGTAACTTGGTAGACAAACTGGTAGCACCAAGTAACTCTGGAAATCCTTTCTCGCTCTGTTGCTCAGGCTAGAGTGCAGTGGCTTGATCACAATTCACTGCAAGCTTGAACTCCTGGGCTCAAGTAGTCCTCTTGCCTCAGACTCCTGATTAGCTGGGACTAGAAGCATGCACCACCATGCCCAGGTAATTAAAAAATTTTTTTTTGTAGAGACAGGGTCTCCCTATGTTACCCAGGCTGCTCAAAAACTCCTGGGCTCAAGCAATCCTCCCACTGTGACCTCTCAAAGTGCTGGGATTACAGGTGTGAGCCACTGTGCCCAGTCTGGAAATCCTTTCTCTTTATGCAGACAAAGTAAAGGATGTTTACTGAAGTATTACACACAATAAGGAAAAATGGAAATGACCTAAATGCCTTTCAATGAAAAAAATGGATAAAATGCAGTATGGTCTCAGAATATATGGAATAAAAAGGAATAAACTAATCAACTTGGATAGATCTTCAGTGCAATATTAATTTTTTTAATAGCTGCAGTAACATATATACCAATTGAGATGGGCTATATAATTCTAAAAATCATATAAACAAAAATGTATACTCTTCCATGATATAAATATACATCTCCATGTACTTATACAAAGAGAGTAAGAAGCCAATGCATGTATGTAAATAGGATGGAACAGGGAGTCATGGATCAAAACCCAGATGTGGTGGGCTGAACAACGGCCCCACAGATATCCACGTCCTAATCCCTGGAACCTGTGATTATGACCGTAAATGGCAAAAAGGACTTTGCAGATGTGATTATGACACTTGAAAAGTGGAGACTGTCCTGGATTATCCAAGTGGGCCATAAATGTAATCACATGTCTTTATAGGGACATCTGATTACAGATGAGAAGGCATTTAGTGTCTACTAAAAATACAAAAATTAGCTGGGAGTGGTGGTGCACATCGGTAGTCCCAGCTACTCCAGAGGCTAAGGCAGGAGAATCGCTTGAACCCAAGAGCTGGAAGTTGCAGCGAGCCGAGATTGTGCCACTGCACTCCAGCCTGGCAAAAGAGCAAGAGTCTATTTCAAAAAAAAAAAAAAAAGAAAAAAGAAAAAAAAGAAATTCAATAACCTGTAAGATCAAGATTAACACTGAAAAATTAGCTGTTTTTCTATGCAATTAACAATCCAAGAAATAAATTTTAAAAACAATTTATAATTTAAAAATAATAATTCTAATTACAATAGCATCAAAAGAATACTTAGGAATAGATTTAACCAAGGAGTTCTAAGACTTACATACTAAAAACCATAAAACTTTTGCTGAAAGAAATTAAAGACCTAAATAAAGGGAAAGATACTCCTTGTTCATGAATAGAATACTTAATATGGTTAAGAAGGCAATACTTCCCAAAGTGTTCTACAGATTCGATACAAAATCAAATAACCTTTTTTGCAAAAACGGACATGACCGTCAAACTCATGGAACTGCAAGAGACCCTGAAGAGCCAAAACAATCTTGACAAAGATAAACAAATCAGGACTCACACTTTCTGGCTTCAAGACTGCTACAAAGCTACAGTAAACAAAACAGGATGGAACTGGCACAAAGACAGACATACAGATCAACTGAATGGAATTAAGAGTCCAAAAAGAAACGCATACATCTATGGTCAACTGATTCTCAACAGAGGTGACAAGACAATACAATGGGAGAAAGAATAGTTTTTTCAAAATTGGTGTTGGGATAACTGGATATCCACAGGCAAATAAATGTGAAGTTGGACCACTTCCTCACACTATAAACAAAAATTAATTCAAAATAGGTCAAAGTCCTAAATGTAAATGCTAAAACCATAACACTCTTAGGAGAAAATATAAATAAAATAAACCTCATGACCTTAGGTTTGGCAATGGATCCTTAGATATGACATCAAAAGTGTGCAACAAAAGACAATATAGATTAACTTCATCAAAATTAAAACCTTTTATGAATTAAAGGATACTATCAAGAAAATGAAAAGAAAACTCATAGAATGCAATATTTGAAAATCATATATCTAATAAGGGTCTAGTACACGAAAGTACTCTTACAATAAACCCAATTTAAAAATGGACAAAGGACTTGAATAGACACTTCTGCAAGAGATATACAAATGGCCAAGAAGCACATGAAAAGGTGCTCAAATGCATTAGTCACTAGGAAAAAGTGAATCAAAGCCACAATGAGATACCACTTTACAAACACTAGAATGGCTATAATTTAAAAAATAAGCAATAACAGGTGTTGTCAAGGATGTGCAGAAACTGTCATCCTCAAACATTGTTGGTGGAAATGTAAAATTATGCAGTGCTGTGAAAAAGTTTGGTGATTCCTCAGTAAAAGACAAAATATATGATCCAGCAATTCTAATTCTAGGTATATATCCAGAAAACTGAAAACAGGTGTTCAAACAAAAATTTATACACATATATTCATAAATGTACTATTCACAATAGCCATTAGGTATAAACAACCCAAAAATCCATCAAATGATGAACAAACAAAATTAGGTGCATCAACGTAAGAGATTACTCAGCAATAAAAAGGAATGAGGTCAGATACATGCCACAACACAGATGAACTTTGAAAACATTATACTAGGTGAAAGACAGATATATTGGCTAGGCACAGTGGCTCATTCCCGTAATCCCACCACTTTGGGAGGCGAAGGTGGGAGGACTGCTTGAGCCCAGGAGTTCAAGGTTACAGAGAGCAATGATTGAGCCACTGCACTCCAGTCTGCCCTGTCTCTATTAAAAAAAAAAAAAAAAAAAAAGCAAAACCCATAGTGTATGATTACCTTTATATAAAATATACAGAATAGGCAAGTCCATAGAGACAGAAAGTATATCAGTGGTTGCAAGGGAGTGCACTCAGGGGTGAATGGAAAGTGACTCTAAGGCGTATAGGTTTCCTTTTGGAATGATGAAATGCTCTGAAACTAAATAGTGATGATGGTTGCATAACATTGGGACTATGCTAAATGCCACTGAATTGTGCACTTTAAATTGTTAATTTTATGTTATGTATATTCTACCACAATAAACAAATATATCATTAGTGATGTTCACAGATCAAATTCCAACAAATGGTAGGAAATAATCCTTTCTGCATGAAGCATGTGTTGAAAATTTGATTAAGTGCAGAAACATTTGCCAGAAAATAATCTCTTAACTGAATATTCTACAGATAAAGCAAGACTAAGATTTTTGGAAGGTTATTTTAAAGACACACAGTCAATTTATTCTTTATATGTTTTAAGTTTTATCCACAAAAAAAAAACAAAAAACAAGCCTATCTGAAAGCTATTTACATGGGCTCTAGTAATGTGGTCCCTAAAACACTTCATTAACTCAGTGTTGCATTCACTAAAGAATAATTACAGGTATTTATTTCATGGTTGCCACCAGAAGGCTGTCCATCACTGTGTAAAAAGCAAAAAAAAGAAGGTGGCACAGTGGCTCATGCCCGTAATCCCAGCACTTTGGGAGGCTGAGGTGAACAGATCACGAGGTCAGGAGCTCAAGACCAGCCTGGCCAACATGGTAAAACCCCATCTCTACTAAAAATACAAAACATTAGCCAGGCATTGTGGCACTCACCTGTAGTCCCAGCTACTCGGGAGGCTGAGGCAGGAGAATCGCTTGAACCCCAGAGGCGGAGGTTGCAGCGAGCCATGATCGCGCCACTGCACTCCAGCCTGGGTGACAGAGCGAGACGCTGTCTCAAAAAACAGGAAAAAAAAAAGAGCAAAAAAATATTTTTTTTTCAGCTTTCAGTATCAGGCTTCACATATGTACCAAAAGGAACCAGGTAGCTTCATTCTCATCAGCAGTGAAAGCCATTAACAGATCATCTCTCTTTGCCATAGTTACCAGAAAGGTCAGAAATATCTGCAACTCAAATCTGATAACTAACTCCACATGACATGTGTATGTGTATATACATCAATACGTACACATATATATACACATATATACAGATATCAATACCTCTGTATGTGTATGTACATTGCATATATATACACAAATACATACAGATATGTGTATATATACACATATACATACACATATATGTGACATATATAAGCCAACTTTGCTCTTCTGATCTGCTATTCCAGTGCTATTTATTGGCCTATAGACCTGAACCCTACCATCATCGCCTGCAATATTGTTAAAAATGAAAATTCTCAGGCCCCGTTCTGTTTTAACAAACTTTCCAGGTTACTTTTATGCACACTATAGTTTGAGAATCATTGTGTTAACCCTGTTTCTTTGAAGTTCATTGTATCTATTTCGACTTTTCCAATTTAAGTGTAAGAGTCAACCTGCTAAGATCCACTGTAAAACAAAGTACAGAATTACTTCATCAACTCACATAGGATTTCTTCATTTTCTGCTGATCCTGGAAAAATGTAGAAATCTCTGAAGATTTACCTGGGATTAAAAAAAAAAATGAAGCAAGTCACTAGAAATATGAAATGTTTTGGATCTGTCTACTTAAAAAACTGCAAGCATCACTGGGCAGGGGGTCGGGGGGGTGGGTGGTAAAACGTCTCTCTGTGGGAGAATATCCCTTTCAACCTGGAGAAGAGGCAGGAAGAAACCCATGAAGACGCATTCATGTGTGTCTATTGGTGACAGTTATATGATCACATGGAGCTTGGATGTGTCCTTTTTTTTTTTTACTGAGTGGATATAACTGTTTTCGGCTGAGTTTTTAAAACATATGTACCACTTTGTGTTCTTAAAGAAATAAAACAATTATAACAAAAATGATTAAACAAATCACAACACACTAAATGAAGTACAGCTATGTCAGCCTTCATCAGAAGTTTCATTGAACATGGATTTCTTTTTCCTCATTTTACTCCTTAAGTTAAAAGAACTCACCCAAAGCTATGAAAAAAGGATTGGAGGCACTTTTAAGATAAGGTCACTTAAGCTGTTTTTCTACAGTATATGTAGTTTTTCAAAAGGCTGCCTTTTAAAGATGTCTGTTTTAACAGTGATAATGTGATTAGCACCGGCCTGGGTGTCAGGAGACTCAATGTCTACTCTCAGCTCTGCCACTAACACAAAGCCAGGGAAATTCACTTACACTCTCAGAGTCAATTTTTCCCAATCTCGAACAAGACAAACAGAAAACCTTTCTAGTATTACTGTCGTACAATATCAGAAGAAAGGAATTCATCAGCATATGTTTTGATGCCAGATTCATGGAGTGCAAAGATCTTGGGATCTGGGAAGAGGGAGTGAAATAACAGTGGAGGCTACACTGGGATTGGTGAAGATGGAATTTACTCTGCTCTAGCTCTAAAACCACTTTACCCACAGCATGTCTCCCAAACCCTTCCAGTGAAGCTATATTTCCTGCATGGCCTAACGCCTCCTTCATTCCTCTCAGTCCACTTTCCTATTCTCTTTGAAATCTGGTGCAGACTTTCTCTGTGGCGTGGCTTCTGATGTGGCAACATCATCCAAATCTTACTTATTCTGAGCAATGTATGCAAATCTAGTATCTGCTCCTTTCTGGGAGCTATTGCCTCTGCTCAGAAACTCCGATTTGGAGTGGTTCTTTTCCACGTGGATCTTGTTCCTCAAGATGTCTTATTTCACAAGAGGTGCTTTGCTCCAAGGAAGAAAAGAAATGCAACTAAAGGACAAATTCATTTTAACTTAAATCCTCACTCAAGGCCACAGTTTAACTCTGAGTTTTCCTGTTCCATAGACTCTCAGATCAGAGCTTCAATAAACACAAAACAAAGTTACTCAAAACATAGACCAGTCTGGACTGTGCAGACCCAACTCGGGAATACGCTGTCTGTCCCAAGGGCTCCGAAGACACATCTGGAAATCCAAAAAACAGAACTGCTACATGGTAAGAGTCAACCCTTCAAATTATTTCTGCTAACTGCTGAGAAGGATGCAACGCTGGCTTTTATAAGCAGGATAGTAAATCAGACCATGGCATCTGGAGAAAGAAACGTCTGAGTTCATCCTCTAGCGTGTTTACCTGCTACCTAGCTGTGTGACTCTAGGCATAACACGTTCCTCTCGGTCTCCTTTCCTTATTTGTTAGAGCAGGAGTTATACTGACCTAAGAACGAGGTTATGAGCATAAACTACTAACAAAAATGTTTCCATTAACAGCAGCCGCTGTAACTGACTGCGTGCACAACCACCACGTTCCCGAATCCTCAGCACAAGCTCCTAAAGAGGTATTAATTCCCTGGTTTCACTCGTGAGGAAATCAAGTCTCACCTTGATTTCACTCATCTCTCTCACTGGACAGTTCTTTCACACCCGGTGCCGCCTGGCACCAAGGCTCCCTCGACCCCTCCCGGGGCCGCCTGGTCCACACTGCCTGCTCCGTCAGCAGTGGGACACTGGGACCCCGCGGCCTCCCGCATTCCCGGGTTCGCGAGCCCCCGCGTTCCCCACGCCTGACCTCCGACCCCTCCCTCCACCATGCCGCCCCCACCCCGCCTTTCCTCCGGGGCTCACGCGCAGGCACTGGTGTTCCCACTGCCGGGCGCCCACCGCCTCCTGCCCGCCCTGCCACCCACTGCCCAAGCCGCTCAGCGCTTCCCATCCCGCGGGCTTGCCCCCGGCTCCCAATCCAAGCCATACCTGAGCTGCGGATAGACTTTGGTGTTTGGGGTCTGTCTTCCACTTGAGGCCAAAGAATCTTCCCAAAAGAATCTTCCCAAAAGAAAGTTAATGTGAAGACTAGAAAATTAAAATACTAGTAATATAATAAAAAGTGTTAAAAAGTAAACAATAAAAGAGAAATTATTTGTGTGATGGGTACACTAGAAGCCCAAACCCCACTGAAAGGACACAAAAATGTGTCCTCACTCTCCTGCCACACCCGATTGCTAAACCTTTGTTCTGCTCTCACAAACATTTTGTAAAGATTTTGTAAGTTTCTGTTTTTCTTTCTGTGGCACGGCAAGGTCACAAGACGCGTTTAAGTAAGGTACATTCATGTTGCAAAACCTATTGTGAAACCTGCCACAATATGATTAACTGCCTTTGTTCTGCTTCTGTAGGACTGCTTTCCCGCCTCGCCTCGGGGTTTGCGAAAACAAGCCCTGCCCCTGCCCTGCAAGCCCCTGATAAACGTCATCAGAATTTCAAAATTAACTGAAATACTAGAAATGGCGGGAACCAATCATAATCAGCCAAATCGCCTTGTTCAAATATCAGCCAATCATACATTTGATTTGTATAATGATTCTATGCCTACTTTTCTTAGACTATATAACACTGTCCAGAGCCCAGTTGGGGAGCTCTCCTGCCCGGCTCGTTTCACGAGTGAGTGAGAGCTCCAGGTTCGAACCTGTAATAAAGATCCTTGCTGCTTGGCTTTGACTCTGGACTCTGGTGGTCTTCTTTGGGGAATAAACGGTCTGGGCATAACACCACCAGTTCACAACATATTTGTGTAACAAACTTGCACATGTACCCCTGAATGGAAAAATAAATATTGAAAAACAAAAACAACATAAAGGAAAAATCATAGCGTGTCTCTCAGCAGTGAAAAATGTAAGCATGTTGGCGCTTCAAATGTCAAATAAAAATAAATCCAGAGGTAGGTAAGAAGAAACTCTTTGAAAAGTCTATTGCCCCTTGTTGCGGTGGCTCATGCTTGTAACCCCAGCACTTTGGAAGGCAGAGAGGGGAGAATCTCTTGAGCTCAGGAGCTGGAGACTGCGGTGAGCTATGATCACGTCACTGCACGTCAGCCTGGGAGAGAGTGAGACCTTATTTGAAAAACAAAAAGAAAAAAGGAAATTCTGCAATATGTGACAAATGGATGAATTATAAGGCCATTATGATGTATTACAAGTGAAATAAGCTAATCATAGAAAGGCAAATATTGCATGATTTCATTTATATGATGTATCTATGATGTATCTAAAGTAGTCAAATTCATAGAAACAAAGAGCTGAATGGTGGTTGCCAGGGTCAAGGGAGTGGGAAACATGAGGAGTTACTAATCAACAAGCATAAAGTGTCAGTGAAGCAAGATTAATAAGCCCTAAAGATTTGCTATACAACATAATACCTGCATTCAACAACAATGTATTGTACACAGATAAATTGCTAAGAGTAGATTTCATGTTAAATGTCCTTACCACAGAAAAAATTTTAAAAACTCAACAATTAGGAAACAACCCAATTGTATTAGTCTGTTCTCACATTGCTATAAAGAAATCCCTAGGCTGGGCGCAGTGGCTCAAGCCTGTAATCCCAGCACTTTGGGAGGCCGAGAGGGGCAGATCACGAGGTCAGGAGATCGAGACCATCCTGGCTAACCTGGTGAAACTCCCTCTCTACTAAAAAATACAAAAAAAAAAAAAAAAAAAAAAAAAAAAAAAAAAAAAAAAAAAAAAACTAGCCGGGTGAGCTGGCGGGCGCCTGCAGTCCCAGCTACTCAGGAGGCTGAGGCAGGAGAATGGCATAAACCCGGGAGGCGGAGCTTGCAGGGAGCTGAGATCTCACCACTGCACTCCAGCCTGGGCCCTGGGCCACAGAGCAAGACTCCATCTCAAAAAAAAAAAAAAAAAAAAAAAAAAAAAGAAATCCCTGAGACTGGGTAATTTTAAAGAAAAGAGGTTTAACTAGCTCATGGTTCCACAGGCAGTACAGGAAGCATGATGCTGGCATCTGGCTCAGCCTCTGGGGAGACCTCAGGAAACTTCCAATCAGGGCAGAAGGCAAACAGGGAGCAAGCACTTTACATGGCTGGAATAGGAGCAAGAGAGAGAAGGGCAGGTGCCACACACTTTTAAATGATCAGATCTCACAAGAACTCACTATCACAAGAACAGTATGGGGGTAGGTTGCTAAACCATTCATGAAAAACTCACCTCATGATCCAGTCAACTCCTAAAGGCCCCACTTCCAACATTCAGGGTTACAGTTCAACAGCAGCTTTGGTGGGGACACAGATCCAAACCATATTCCCAGTCAAAAGTATATTGTGAAAAACGAAAGAAATGCAGACATTTAAAATATCACATAATATACCATTATGACATCTAAGACTGGAAAACATTTTAAAACTTATATGAAAAGCTTAATTTAAATACTGGGAAATATTCAAGCTTGATGTAGATGTGGGGAAAAATGTTTACTTCTATCAAATTGTATTAAGTTGTATAAACTTTCTAGAAGCTTATTTTTATCATACTTCAACATGAGAATATTCTTTAGCAATCTTACAGTTAAAATAATCCCAATAATATAATTGTCAAGTGATTCTATACATTAGTCAGTTGTCAGAGAAAAGGCTGACATAATTGTGAAGGCTTCCTTGGTCCAAAAATCTGCAACGTAGGCCAGCAGGGAAGAGTTGCAGTCTGAGTCACAATGCAGTCCACTGGCAGAATCCTCTCTTGCTCAGGGGAGGTCAGTCTTTGTTCATCTTTTCTATTCAAAGTTCACCAATTTAAATCTTAATTTTATCCAAAAACACCTTCACAGAAACATCCAGAGTAATGTTGACCAAATATCTGAACATTGTGGTCTAACCAAATTAACACATAAAATTAACCATCACATATACCTTGCAAATGAGTTCATAACAACAAACAATTGAAAGCAATGTGAAGATAAAGTAGATCACCATTAAAAGTATGGATGTGGATGTACTAACTCACAGGTGGGGGTGGTTTCCACAGCATGTTTTAAAATCAAAATTGTAAGTTCAAACAAGAATATGTAAGGCAGGCCGGGGGTGGTGGCTCACACCTGTAATTCTAGCACTTTGGGAGGCCGAGGCAGGCAGATCACAAGGTCAGGAGTTCAAGACTAGACTGGCCAACATGGTGAAACCCTGTCTCTACTAAAAATACAAAAATTAGCCAGGCGCTGTGGCATGCGCCTGTAATCCCAGCTACCTGGGAGGCTGAGGCAGGAAAACTGCTTGAACCTGGGAGGTGGAGGTTGCAGTGAGCCAAGATCACGCCATTGCACTCCAGCCTGGGCGACAGAGTGAGACTCTGTCTCAAAAAAAAAAAAAAAAGACTAGCTGTGGTGGCTCACACCTGTAATCCCAGCACTTTGGGAGGCTGAGGCAGGAGGATTACCTGAGGTCAGGAGTTCGAGACCACCCTGGCCAATATGGTGAAACCCATCTCTACTAATAATACAAAAAAGGCCAGGCACAGTGGCTCACGCCTGTAATCCTAGCACTTTGGGAGGCCGAGGCGGGTAGATCATGAGGTCAGGAGTTCAAGACCAGCCCGTCCAAGATGATGAAACTCCTGTCTCTGCTAAAAACACAAAGTAGCTGGGCATGGCGGCACACGTCTGTAATCTCAGCTGCTCAGGAAGCTGAGGCAGGAGAATCGCTGGAACCCGAAAGCAGAGGTTGCAGTAAGCCGAGATCACACAACTGCACTCCAGCTTGGGTGACAGAGCGAGACTCCATCTCAAAAAAAAAAAAAAAAAAAAAAAAACCCTAGATATAACATAGCAGACATGCATAGAAAGACTCTGAAAGGTAGAGGTTGGGAGCAGTGGCTCAGACCTGTAATCACAGCACTTTGCAAGGCCAAGGCCAGCCTGGGAAACATGGCAGAACCCAGTCTCTACCAAAAAATACAAAATAAGTCTGGCATGGTGGTGCCTGCCTGTAGTCTCAGCTACTCAGGAGGCTGAGGTGGGAGGATGGTTTAAGCCCAGGAGGCAGAGGTTGCAGTGAGCCAAGATCATATCGCTGCACTCCAGCCTGAGTGATAGAGCCAGACCTTGTCTCAAAAAAGAAAACAAAACAAACTGACAGAAAGAAGAAGGCAGTCTGCCCAGGGACCTTGCGTCTTCAGCAATATGATGAATTCCATGGGTTTTCTTATTGCCTCGCAAATATCATAGAGCACTACAGAAGCCTCCAAAAGACAGGAAAACAAAAACAAAACAAACAAACAAACAAACAAAAAAACCCCAAAAGGTCCTAAAGAGCCTTTTCCTCTAGCCAAAGGACCAGAAAAAGAGTAGCCTAACAGAACCCACCCACTCCCCTGCCCTGTGGAAGCAGGTGGTGGTGCTCTGATTTCCCCACTAATCCTCCATTCCCTTCCTGGTAGAAGCAGGCAATGCTCCAAGTTCCCCTGCTGGGTGATATTGGCAACCCAAGCAGGGAGCTGATCTTCTATCCCTACTTATGAAGAAGCAGAAGGTGCTCCAGCTGACCTCCTGGAATAGTGTTAATGGGCTGATCCAGGAACTAATCTTCCAAATCTCACCTGGTGGAAGCAGGCAGTGTTTTGATTCCCTTGCCAAGATAATGACAAAGGGCTAGAGTGCCAAGCTAAGCCTCCATCCCCACTTGGCATCAGTGAGACCAAACAAGATAGTGCAAGTCAGTGCTCCACTTTCTTTCTACTCCTCGTGTCAGTAGGACCTGGGGGGGGGGGGGGGGGGGG
>NC_045442.1:90861120-90955449 GCF_002776525.5 Piliocolobus tephrosceles | reverse complement strand
CCCTCCTCCGCGTCGGCACCAAGCACGGAATGAGGGGGGTGGGCTGCTGTGCCTGCTCTCGTGTTGGCGGGGCGGGGGGGGGGGGGGGGGGGGGGGGGGGGGGGGGGGCTAAACCTGTGTAGCCACCTTACAGTCTGAAGAATTAGAACCTATATAGCCACCTTGTCATCTGCAGAATGTGGACATCATCAAGGCTTACTGCTTTTGCCATCTGGTACAGTACTTACTGCTTGAGGTGAACCTATGTAGTCACCTTGCCATCTGAAGAATTAGAACCTATATAACCACCTTGCCATCTGCAAAATGTGGACACCATCAAGGTTTACTGCTGGGCCCATCTGAACAGTAGCTGGAGTGACTGAGGACCAGTGCACTGGAATGTGGTGCAGGGCAGCAAATGCTGAGGTGCTGTGGGTGCTCTCTGGACACCTGGTCCTAAAGGTCCTAGATTAGAGAGACAGTCTCAGAGATTTCTCAAATGCCTTCCCAGTCTTTCTCCCCCTGTCTTAGTGATTAGCACCTGGCTTCTTTCCATCAGTACCAATCTTCTTAGCAAACAGTCATTTGGCCACACCCTTGGTTGGCCCTCCTAAAGATGCCTTTGGATTCTTTACATGGCCAGGCTGCAAATTTTCCAAACCTTTCTACTCTGCTTTTTTCTTCTTTTTAATTATAAAATTTGTCTCTAAATCATTTCTGAATTCTTGCATCTTACTATGTGCTGTTAGGGAGGCTGAGGTGGGTGGATCACGAGGTCAGGAGATCAAGACCATCCTGGCTAACATGGCGAAAACCCATCTGCACTAAAAATACAAAAAAATTAGCCAGGTATAGCGGCAGGCACCTGTAGTCCCAGCTACTTGGGAGGCTGGGGCAGGAGAATGGCTGAACCCAGGAGGTGGAACTTGCAGTGAGCAGAGATCGCGCCACTGCAATCCAGCCTGGGCAACAGAGCGAGACTCCATCTCAAAAAGAAAAAACAACAAAGTAGCCATGCAGCTTAGGCTGGGTGTGGTGGCTCATGCCTGTAATCCCAGCACTTTGGGAGGCCAAGGTGGGCAGATGACCTGAAGTCAGGAGTTCAAGGCCAGCCTGACCAACATAGCAAAACACCGTCTCTACTAAAAATACAAAAATTAGCCAGACATGGTGGTTCACACCTGTAATCTCGGCTACTTGGTAGGCTGAGGCAGGAGAATCGCTTGAACCCAAGAGGCGGAGGTTGCAGTGAACTGATAATCACACCACTGCACTCCAGCCTGAGGACAGAATAAGACTCCATGTCAAAAAAAAAAAAAAAAAAAAAGTATCCATGAAGCTCCTTTGAGATTTTGCTTCGAAATTTTAAGTTCAGGAGTTTGAGACCAGCTTGGCCAGCTTGGCCAACATGGTGAAACCCTGTTTCAACTAAAAATACAAAAAATTAGCCAGGCATGGGTGGCGGTTGCCTGTAATCCCAGCTACTCGGGAAGCTGAGGGAGGAGAATCACTTGAACACGGGAGGTGGAGGTTGCAGTGAGCCAATATTGAGCCACTGTACTCCAGCCTGGACAACAAGAGCAAAACTCCGTCTCTAGAAAAAAAAGAAATTTCTTCCACCAGATGTCCTAGTTCATTACTTTAAAATTCTGCCTTTCATAAAGACCTTAAACACAAACACAATTCAGTCAAAATCTTTGCCACTTTGTAACAGGATAGCCTTTGCTCCAGTTTCTAATAAGTTATTCTTCATTACTCTCTGATACCTCATCATAAAGGCCTTTACCATCCATATTTCTTTTGTTTTGTTTTGTTTTGTTTTGAGATGGAGTCTGGCTCTGTGGCCCAGGCTGGAGTGCAGTGGCGCAATCACTGCTCACTGCAAGCTCCGCCTCCCGGGTTCACGCCATTCTCCTGCCTCAGCCTCCCAAGTAGCTGGGACTACAGGCGCCCGCCACCGCGCCCGGCTAATTTTTTGTATTTTTTAGTAGAGACGGGGTTTCACCGTGTTACCCAGGATGGTCTCAATCTCCTGACCTCGTGATCTGCCCGCCTCGGCCTCCCAAAGTGCTGGGATTACAACCATCCATATTTCTAACAGCATTCTGGTCATGACCATTTAAGTAATTTCTAGGAAGACTCAGACTTTCCCTGTAGCTATTCTTGTATTCTGTGCCCTCACAAGAATTACCCTTAATGTTCGTTTCATAGCAATATAGACTCTTCTAACCTCTCTCCCAATTCTTCTGTCGTCTACCCATTACCCACTTCCAAAGTTGCTTCCACATTTACTGGTATTTGTTATAGCAACAACTGACTCTCTAGCACCACTATTCTGTCTTAGTCCATTTCATACTTCTCTAACCTAATACCACAGACTTGGTGTATTGGACTGTTCTTACATTGCAATAAACAAATACCCGAGACTAGATAATTTATAAGAAAAGAGATTTAATTGGCTCATGGTTCTGCAGGCTTTACAGGAAGCATAGGACCTGCATCTGCTTCTAAGGAAACCTCAGGAAACTTATAATCATTGGAAAAGGTGAAGTGGGAATAGGCATGTCACATGGTGAAAGCAGGAGCAAAAGAGAGAGAGTTGAGGGAGAGGTACCACACACTCTTACACAGCCGGATCTCATGAGAATTCACCCATTATTGCAAGAACAGCACCAAGCCATGAGAGGTCCGCCCCCATGACCTCAACACATCCCACCAGGACCCACCTCCAACCATGGGGATTATATTTCAATGTGAGATTTGGGTGGGGACAAATATCCAAACTACATCACTGGGTAATTTATAATGAACAGCAGTTTATGTGGCTCATGGTTCCGGATACTGGGAAGTCCAAGATCAAGGGGCCACATCTTGTGAGGGTCTTCTTGCTGTGTCACAACATGGCAGAATAAGCATATGGTGAGACAGGAAATGAGGCTGAACTCATCTTTTTAAAAGGAACCTACTACCAAGTTAAGGGTCTTAATCCAGTCATGAGGGCTCTGCCTCTAACTACCTTTTATATGTCCCACCTCTCAATACTGTTGCATTGGAGATAAAGGTTCCAACACATGAACTTTGGAGAATACATCCAAACCATAGCACATAGATCAGTGGAATGAATAGAAAGCACAGGAATAAACCCACACAAATGTGGTCATTTGATTTTTGACACAGGTGCAAAGACAATTCAGTGGAGAAAGGATCGTCTTTTTAACAAATGGTACTGGAACATTTAAGCATACATATGCAGGCTGGGTGCAGTGGCTCATGCCTGTAATCCCAGCACTTTGGGAGGCCGAGGCAGGTGGATCACGAGGTCAGGGGTTCAAGATGAGCCTGGCCAACATGGTGAAACCCCGTCTCTACTAAAAATACAAAACTTAGCTGGGTGTGGTAGTGTGTGCCTGTAATTCCAGCTACTCCAGAGGCTGAGGCAGGAGAATTGCTTAAATCCGGGAGGCAGAGGTGGCAGTGAGCCAAGATCATGTCACTGCACTCCAGCCTGGGTGACAAGAATGAAACTCTGTCTCGGGAAAAAAAAAAAAAAAAAGAAAAGAAAAGAAAAGAAAAATACATATGCAAAGAAACAAGCAAACAAGAATATTGACTTATATTTCAATGTCATAAAATATTATCTCAAAATGGATTATAGGCTTAAATACACTTAAAATTCTACAACTTACAGATGTATAAGTAGGAGAAAGTCTTTGTGGCCTTGATTAGGCAAAGAGTTTTTAAATTTTACACAAACATCACAATTTATAAAAGAAAAAAATGATAAATTAGACTTTATTAAAATTGAAACTTCTTGCTCTGTGAGAAGATACTGTGTAGAGAAAAAAAGAGAAAGAAGGTTGGGTACAGTGGCTCACACCTGTAATCCCAGCACTTTGGAAGGCTGCGGCGGGCGGATCACCTGAGGTCAGGAGTTTGAGACCAGCCTGGCCAACATGGTGAAACCCCGTCTCTACTAAAAGTACAAAAATTAGCCGGCCATGGTGGCAAGTGCCTGTAATCCCAGCTACTCAGGAGGCTGAGGCAGGAGAACAGCTTGAACCTGGAAGGCAGAGGTTTGCAGTGGGCCGAGATTGCGCCACTGCATGCTAGCCTGGGTGATAAGAGTAAGACTCTATCTCAACAACAACAACAACAACAACAACAACAACAATGCAACCATTTGTCTTTCACCTACCTTTGACCTGGAAGCACCCTCCCTGCTTCCAGTTGTCCTGCTTTTGCCGCCTTTTTGGACTGAACCAATGTTCATTTTACATACGTTGATTGATGTCTCATGTTTCCCTAAAATGTATAAAAGTAAGCTGTGCTCTGACCATCTTGGGCACATGTCAGGACCTTCTGAGGCTGTGTCACAGGCCTGCGTCCTCAACCTTGGCAAAACAAACTTTCTTTTTTTTTTTGAGACAGAGTGTCAGGCTGGTCTTTAACTGCTGACCTCATGATCCATCCGCCTCGGCTTCCCAAAGTGCTGGGATTACAGGCATGAGCCACAGCACCCAGCCGCAGAACAAACTTTCTAAAATAACTGAGACCTGTCTCAAGTTTTCATAGTTCACATAGGAAATCACCATTTGGAATACCACAGTAATAATGGTTGCAGCCAAGATCCACCAATGATAACTAAAATCAGTGGAAAAGCAGAAATAGGGTATTTGCATAGTCTCAAAGAATCTCTCCCTGAATTTACTAATCAGTGTGGTAATTTAAAAATATAACCACAAATTTAAAATGGAGCTTATTTCCTTTCCAACTGAGCGTGGGCTGGACATACAGACCCACTTACACATACAGACTGGAAATGGAAAAATAGGGAGAATCCTATCCGACACCACCTTAACCAAGTGTTAAAAGACAAATTTTAGAAAATTAAGTTTAGCCGAGTTCATTTCAGCAAAGATTCTTGAATCAGACAATACTCAGAACTAGAAGAGGTTCAGAGAATTCTATAAAGTGGTCAGGGAATATTTATAGATAGAAAACAGAAGTGCTCTACAGAAACAGCTTGACTGGTTCCAGCTCAACTTTGGCCTTATTTGGAAACGGTCTGATTAGTTGGCAGCCTGTAACTGGCTTAAGCTCAGCTTCTGTAACTGGCTGACTCAGCTATTTGTTATAAAAGTATAACAAGCTAGGTTTTGTTTGTTTACATACCAAGGTAGGTTGCGGTTCCTTACATCAGCCCTAAAGGTAGGGAGGCAGCCTCAGTACAAATTTAAATTAATTTAATACATGTAATCATTGTCAATTAACCAGTAAAAAGTCATGTTGATATCATGCCATCTGATATCACACTATGGGAAAGCCACATACTGTTTGTGGGGTGCTTCCTAAAAACTCAACCTCAATCTAATCAGGAGAATGTTACCACCTAACTGGGTTATTCTTGGCTGCTGCCTAGAAAAAAGCCAATAAACTGAGAACGATAAGATTGCAGCACAAAAAGAATTTAATAATTGCAGGGTGCCCAAGCAAGTAGGATAAGAGACAATTCTCAAATCTACCTTCCTAAGAATTTGGAGGCTACAGTTTTTCAAGGATGAAAAACTTTGAACCTCTCTAGCCTTCTGCCCACCAGGAGGCTAGAGAATGGGGAATGCTGATTGGGTGGGTCAGGGATGAAATCATAGGGGTGTTAACTGTCTTCTTGGGCTGAATCAGTTCCTGAAGGGGGTCACAGGATCAGCTGAGTCCATTTTTTGCTGTGGGTTACTGGTCCCAGTGGCACCAGTTGGTCCATTAGAATGTAAAGTCTGAAAAATATTTCAAATACTAGTTTTAAGTTTTACAATAGTGACATTATCTATAGGGACAATTGGAGATGTTATAAATCTTGTGACCACTGGCTATGTGACTCTAGAGTAATAAGCAGTTGCAAAAAGGCAGGTTATAAAGCAATAACTGGTTAGGTTTATGCCTATATCTTACAGAATTCAGGTCCCTATCATAATTCTAAACTTGTGGACTTCCACTAGTTTTACAAAGGTGGTTTTTGTACCCAAACAAGGAGGGAGTTAGTTTCAGGAATGGATCATTATCATTCTTGTTTTAAACTATAGGCTGGGTGTGGTGGCTCATTCCTGTAATCCCAGCACTTTGGGAAGCCAAGGTAAGAGGACTGAAGTTAAGAGAGCATGCTTTCATCTCCACATCAAGGTCATGAAAGACAACGTAAGAGCAAGAAACTATTATAAATTGGCCAAGGCTAAGACATGACAAGTAAATGTACTGTGATATTGAGAGACAGGACTAGCTGGATTTCCTAGGCCAAGAATCCCTAAGCCTAGCTGGGAAGGTGACCACATCCACCTTTAAACATGGTGCTTGCAACTTAGCTCACACCTGACCAATCAGGTAGTAAAGAGAGCTCACTAAAATGCTAATTAGGCAAAAACAGGAGGTAAAGAAATAGTCAATCATCTATTGCCTGAGAGAACAGCAGGAGGGACAATGAGCCAGATATAAATCCAGGCATTCCAGCCCACAAGGGCTACCCTCTTTGGGTCCCCTCCTTTTGTATGGGAGCTGTGTTTTCACTCTATTAAATATTGCAACTGCACTCTCTTCTGGTTCGTGTTTGTTATGGCTCCAGCTGAGCTTCATCCACCACTGCTGTTTGCCGCCTTTGCAGACCCATCGCTTTCTTCCATCCCTCTGGATCCAGCAGGGTGTCCGCTGTGCTCCTGATCCAGCGAGGCGCCCACTGCTGCTCCAGTCCGGCTAAAGGTTGGCCATTGTTCCTGCACAGCTAAGTCCCTGGTTCGTCCTAATCGAGCTGAACACTAGTCACTGGGTTTCACAGTTCTCTTCCACGACCCACGGCTTCTAATAGAGCTATAACACTCACTGCATAGCCTAAGATTTCATTCCTTGGAATCTGTGAGGCAAAGAAACCCAGGTCAGAGAACACGAGGTTTGCCACCATCTTGGAAGTGGCCAAGCACCATCTTGGGAGCTCTGGGAGCAAGGACCCCTGGTAACAATATCCTTGATTGGATGCTGGAACAGAAAAAGGGCATTAGTGGAAGAACTGCTTAAGTCTGAAAAAACTCGGCAGTTTATACCCATGGTATTTTCTTAGTTTGATAAATATACCATGGTCATGTAAAATACTAACACTAGTAGAATCTGGGTGAAAGGCATATGGGAACTATCTTTGCAACTCTTCTGTAAATCTGAAATTATGAGCAAATGAAAAGTTTTAAAAAAATGGACAGTGACCAAGGAGTTGATTTTTTAAATGAAAAGTTGTAACATACCCATATGCTCATAGTGTGCTGAAAATGCCAGATATGCACATAAAAGAATGTATGCGTAGTTTTGGGTAAAATAAGAGCGTGCTTTTTCTTCAAATACGTTACTCAAACAGCTTTTTTTTTTTTTTTTTAACATATAAACAATTTTATGTTTGGGTCTTGAATTGCTAGCTTCTATTTTTCCTTATTCCAGAGAATAACCATACTGATCACAGACGTTATTCTCTTCTAGTCTTTCAGTTAAACGTTAACATGCATGTTCGTGAATGAATTCAAGCACACCTTTCCTTCTCCTGGCTTGTGTCTAAAAGGCATATTGGTTTGATCCACAACCTCTGGGGGTACTGACAGAATCCTGGTTTCAAGCAGGAGTGGGTAACTGAGACAGCAATCTCTCAACCCACTAAACAAGGCTGTTTTGTAGAAGAGCCTCGTTTACGATGACCAGCATGATATAAAATGGGGAATCTTGAGAAATATACTGAACAGTGTATGTGTCAGACACCTGTTTAAGTGCTTTTACAACGTAAGCGCCTCCAATTCTCATAAAACTCCTACAAGCAAGGCACTATCATTAGCCTCATTTTACAATTGAGGGGTGCGGCCAGAGCAGACCGACAACCTCCTGGGGCTTCGCTTCTATGAGGTAGCGCCCCTTCCATGCCCCGCAGCCACCAGCCTAACTCGGGCGCTCGGCCGCTCCCTCTGCGCATGTGCATCCCCGCCTTCCCCTCCCGGCGTGTCCTTCCCCGGCCTCCAGTCCGTTGTGGGAAACCCGTCGCCTCCGGGTTCACGCGGCGAGGAGCGGAGGGTGAGCCCCAGAGTACTGGGCGAGGGCCAGGGGGTCCCCGCGCTGCCCCAAAGGCCGGCGGGCAGCGGCTAGAGCTCGAAGGTGGGGAGGGACCCCTGGCGCCTGCGGCGTTGAAGGGACTGTGGGGCGAGGGCGTCTCTATCATAGGGGATGACGTCTGGCATGGGAACGAGAGTTTCGGGGCTCGCGGGGGTCCTTATGCGTCAAGTCCCTGCGCCTGGCGGCCAGCCGAGTCTTGTTGCAGCGAATGGATAGCGCGCGCTAGCCCTAAGGGGAGGGAACTGGCTCCGGGCGGTGGGGGGGGGGGGGGGGGCCGGGGGGGGGGGGGGGGGGGGGGGTTTGCCGGGCGCGTGGGCTGGGGGTTTGAGGTGTGCGTGTGTGCTTTTTGTGCGCTGGGCCCGCGGGGAGGGGGCGGGGTTGCGGGGGAGAACGACTGCGCCGGGTCCGCGACAAATGAATTAGACACAATTACCCATGGGAGACTCGGTTTTCCTCTCTGTAAATTGCGGATATCTGGAATACTTGCCGCCTTGGGTTGTTTTGAGCACTTTCGTTGTTTAGGTGCTGTATTTACTGTGTGTGCGTTTCCTGGGAGAGTCCGGGGGAGACGGCGCCTGCACCGGCCGCAGGGCCTCTCTGCGGGTGGAGTGCAGGAGCAAAGGGGCTGGCCTAGCTGCCCACCAGGGCCCCTTCTGGCTCTGACCGCCCTCGTATCCCAAGTAATTATTTACACGTTGCGCGTTCGTTTATGTATTATGTGTGATGATGGCACCGTATCCTGAAGCCGTCGGAGTCTGTGTGCCGGTGCAAGGTCTGGGACAAGTTTAAGAAGAGAGAGGTGAGCTGGAGTTGAGGGGTGGGCGCGCAGGCTAACAGGAGTGGCACCTCTGGAGAGTCTGAGGGTAGGGACGGGTGAAAGGCTCACGGCCACAGCGAAGGAAATGCTGTCATCACCCCTCCGCGAACACCCGGCACATCCAGATGAGCTGCCGAGCTTCCTCCTCTCCTGGCCTGATACTCCGCCGGATGGTAGTGCAGGCAGGTCCTACTTGGGTTATCTGTTTTGATGTTATTTGAAAGATGGAAAAACAAAACTGAGTTTGAAGAGGTGACTAGTTCAGATCTTGTCATTCGTTAGAGGCAGACTGAGATTAGAAGTCAAGTCTGCAGTTTCCCGAGCCACTGCTTCCTATTTTGTTGCTCTATGTGACAGTTTCTCATTAAAAGAGCCTTTTGAGGAATTGTTAGCAAGTTAGAACATTTTTAAACTTGATTAAACACCGCATCCCTTTTTTTAGAGGTTTTTTGAATTATCCGACCTCAGGGCGTTAATGGTGTTAACAGGTAAATAGATAAACAATATGGCCTGAATATTTTTTTTCCCTACAAGGAATTTTGACAAACCCATAGTGTTTCTTCCTTTAGATTATTGTTACTTGTTAAACTCATCTTTTCATGTTTTTAATTTTTCTATGTCACAGAACCTAAATTGGTAATAAATCAGTAAGAAATATTTACATTCACTCAGTGAAAAGTGTCATGTCTGAGCTCAGCATATATCGGAGCCACACATGGACACGTAAGTATCTTGTGTGTGGAGCTGTATAGGCAGGTGAATCTCCGAACTGCACGGCTGGCCAAGGCTCTCCTGACATTCTTCCTTTCTAATCCTTCAGCTCTCCCTCCTCCACTAAGAGCAGAAAATGAACAAATCCCAGGTGAGATTCTTGTTTCTTTATTCCCAGTTTGTTTTAAAATGGATTTCTGAAGTTTATAAGGATTTATATTTTGAAAATGGAAAAACAGAAATAGGCAAAAATTGACATTAAGGGAAATAAAACTGAAGTAGCAAATCCAAAATAGTGCATTGGCAAATTAGATGCAGGATTTTTAATTTTGCAGAATTATCCAAGTTATTGTAATGTTATCTGTGATTGTTCTAATAACAATTCTGAAATAAATGCAGTAAGTTGTCTAGAAGTGTTTCTTGGTAGAAACAAAGAACAGTTACAGAGCAGAACTCAGTGCATATGCTTTTCAGGAGACCAGACACTGAGGTTTGATGGTCCTGCTTGATCCAGGAATAAAACCTTGACGATGTGGAGGAATGGAGGGACTGCAAGTCCTCAGAACAGTTTCCCCTAACTCTTTGTGTCAGCTTGTTCTTGTTTCTAGGTTGAATCACTGACAGTTCCGACTTGTTTCTGTGTTTTTCATTTATGTTTCAATCTGATGAATGCAACCTTGTTCCCTCACCTAAACTCACCTGAATCAGTTCTGGCAAAGGCGACGAAATCATAATCAAGGCCAGTGGATGTTTTTGCCTTTGTATTACTTCCCTGGTCTGCTGCAATATTGTTAACCATGGTCTTTGTTTGGAGAGTCTCCTCCGTTGGTGTGTATAATGCCACCCTCTGAACTGTCCTTTCCTAACTTTGATTCCCTCCCTAGTCGTAATGAAGGGATCTTTTCTTTTTGCTCCAGGCATCGCTTTTCCTTGTGTTTCCATCCTTAGCCTACTTAGGTTCTTCTCGGTCTGTTTTTCCTGACTGGTTTTATTTATTTTTTCCTTAATAAAGTGCTTTTGAATTAATAATGCATTAACATAATAATACATTACTTTTACTTTTTAAAAAGTAAGTGATAACAAAAGATGTACATACATATTCACACTCCCTCTGTTCATGCAGTTTCTCCGGGTAGGGTGACATTTATTTATCATTCAAACTGATACATTTTCACTGAGAGTGAAAGAGGTTTTATAAATACTTATGCAGAGACAACTGGCATATATTAGGACAATCCCAGACATACTGGAATACATGGTCACTCTACCAAAGATGTCTATTTTTTTTCTAGTTTTTGGTTTACTTGCCAGTGTTTCTTTATCCAGTTTAAATAAAATATGTATGTATATTCTTATTTGCTTCCTTGGTTTACTTAAAAAGGCATCTGTTATCTCTAGGGCATATCAAACTTAAATGTGATTGTGCATCCCTGGAATCTTTTTAATATGCAGGTTCTGATTTAGTAGCTATGAACTATGGATGGGGTCCTTGATTCTGAAGTTCTGATAAACCTCTAGCTTAAGCTGATTCTGATGCTTGATGTATACACTATTTTCCATTATTCCTTTTTCGCCTAACAGTATGCAGACGTTTCTATGACAGAACATGAATGGCATTTTCTCTCTTTGTCACAATTGCATACTAATTCAAGTCAATAGTTAACTACTTCCAGCTGTTTGCTGTGACAAACCATGTTGTAATGAATAACCTTGTACATTTATAATTTTGTGTGTATATGTTTATATATCAGATGAATTCCCAGAACTTAATCAACTTAGTGAGCATGCCTGTCCTAGAGTTAGTATTATTTTGTTTTCCCATTGGCAATGCATGGGAATGCTTATTTCTTCACAGCTCCTCCCATAGAATATGTGCTTCAACTTTTGGATTGGGGGCAACTGATAGATAAAAAGTGGTATTTCATATAGTTTGCATCTGCGATTTTCTTCACTGAGTGAGGTTGAATACCTTTTCCTGTGTCTTAAGGGTGTCTTATATTTATTTTTCTGTGAACTTAATGGTTAATATCTTTTGCCTATTTTTCTCTTGGGTTTTCTGGTCTTTTTTTCCTCCAATGTCTTTTACCCCTATGTATTATATGAGTTGCAAGCCATTATTTTTTGGTATATCATTTGTCTTTTGATAATTGTTCACGGTGTTTTTCTCTATGCAGAAATATTTGGTTATTTTTGTTATTTTTGTTGTCTAGTTTATTAATCTTTTCCTTATGGTTTTGGACTGACAGCATTTGGAGACATTGTTAGAAAGTCCTTCCCACGTCATGATTATAAAGAATCTGCCCATATATTCTAATATTTTTATGCATTTTATGTTTAAATTTTTAATCCATTTGGAGTTTACTTGTATGTAAGAACTTAATTAAATTACCACACTATCATTCCATTTACTCCATCCCCACATGCGTACTGTTGTTTTGATGCTTTCTTCTCCTTGTGTTCTAAACCCCACAAGGTATCTTTAGTATTATGACTTTAGAGAGTGGGGTAGGCTTTCTATTTACTGAAATAATTGCCCTTTCCTGTGCTCTTTCTTCCCTTTTGCAGTATCATGCTTCATCTACAGTTATTTGCCTTTACCTCAAAGAAGTTTTATTGTTTCTTGTGCAGATCTTTTGGTGACAAATTCTCTCATCTTTTTTTGTTTGTTTGTTTAAAGATGTCTATATTTCTTCATTTTGAAGGATATTTTCAATAAAGACAGAATTCTGGAGTGAGAGCTTTTTTTTCCCCTTTTCTTTTTAGCACTTTAAAGATACTGTTCCGATGACTTCTGGATTGTTGTTGTTTTTGTCTTAAATCATCCTCCCCCTTGAAGGCAATTGATCTTTTTCCCTCTGGTTGATTATGAGATTTTCTCTTTTGTTTTGGTTTTCAGCACTTGTTACTTAATATAACTTGATTTGATTTTCTCTATCTTTATCCTGTAGTATTTTGGCAGGAGTTGATTCTAAGGTATGATATCCTTGTCAGTTTAAAAATTCTCAGCCTTGGCTGGGTGTGGTGGCTCACACCTGTAATCCAGGCACTTTAGGAGGCTGAGGCGGGCAGATCATGAGGTCAGGAGATCGACGGTGAAACCCCGTCTCTACTATTAAGTACAAAAGTTAGCTGGGTGTGGTGGCGCACACCTGTAGTCCCAGCTACTTGGGAGGCTGAGGCAGGAGAATCGCTTGAACCTGGGAGGCGGAGGTTGCAGTGAGCCGAGATCGCGCCACTGCACTCCAGCCTGGCAACAGAGCAAGACTCCATCTAAAAAAATAATAATAATAAAAAATAAATAAAAATTCTCAACCTTTTTTTCATCAAATATTCTCTACTTTCCTTTTGGTACTGCAGTTACACCTGTTAGATTTTTCAGTTCTCTAAATTAAATAACAATGTGTGTACTGTTCCTATGTGAAATATATATATTGCAAATATAAATACAAATATATATACATATACATATATATAGAGAGCGCGCACATGCGCATGCGCGTGATAGGGTCTCACTCTGTCACCCAGGCTGGAGTGCAGTGGCAAATTAGATTCGTTTATCCACCACCACAGTCAAACTACAGAGTAGCTGAATCACCTGGATGATCTCTCCTGTTGCCCTTTTTATAGCCACACCTACCTCCATCCTGGCTCTGTCATTCCCCAACTCCAGCCAGCCCTTACAGCCTCCTCCCTAAACACCAGCAACCTGCTAATCTGTTTCTGTCCTTTCAAGAATGCTACAGAAAAGGAATCATATAACATTAACCTCTTGGGGTTAGCTTTTTTCACTCAGTACAATTCCCTGGTGATTCATCCAGGTTGTATATGTGTCAACAGTTCATTCCTTTTTGTTATTAAGTAGTAGTCCATGGTATGGATATACCGCAGTTGTTTTTTTTTTTTTTGAGGTGGAGTTTCACTTTTATTACCCAGGCTGGAGTGCAATGGCATGATCTCGGCTCACTGCAGCTTCTGCCTCCCGTGTTCAAGTGATTCTCCTGCCTCAGCCTCCTGAGTAGCTGGGAGTGCATGCCTGGCTCATTTTGTATTTTTAGTAGAGATGGGGTTTCTCCATGTTGGTCAGGCTGGTCTCAAACTCCTGACCTCAGTTAATCCACCCCCCTCAGCCTCCCAAAGTGCTGGGATTACAGACGTGAGCCACCACGCCCGGCTGGTTATATCACAGTTTTACCATTCACCTGTTGAAGGACATGTGGGTTAATTTCCAATTTTGGGCTGTGAAAAATAAAACTGCTGTGAACATGCCATTTTATATTTCCACTAGCTGCTGTACACATGATCCAGTTTTTCTCTATCTTCCTTGCCATCACTTGGTGTTAGCACTGGTGGGTTTTTTTTTTTTTTTTTTTTTTTTTTTTTTTTTTTGGGGTGGTGGGTTTTTTTTTTTTTTTTTTTTTTTTGGTCATTTTGATGGGTATATAGTGATTTTTTTTGTGTTATTTATTTGCATGAAAATCTTTTCATGGGCGTATTTTCTGCCTGTATATTCTCTTTGTTGAAATAGTCCTTTGTGTCTTAGAACTGTAGTGGAAGAATGGTAATTTTTTTTTCTTGAACCCCCCCATAGCTTCTTAGTTGGAATGAACCCCTGTAACAAGAGACAGATTAAGAAGAGAAAAACAAGTTTATTAACAAGTATATTTCATATATACATGGGGGACACCCAGAGAATGAGTGTTTCACAAAGAGGTGGCTTTGAATTCCAGCTTATATAGCATCTTCATCAAAGAACAGGAAAGTTTTAGAGAAGTTTTAAGACAAAGGAAAGGGGCTTGGAATTTCTAGGGGTGGCAGTGTGGGGGAAAGCAAATAAATGGCCGATACAGGCTAGTTTGCGAAGCTAGTTAATGTAGATTCCCTGGTACCATCTCTAAGACCATCAGTTCTCAAGTTGTCTTCAGTTGCTAACCTTTGTTCTCCTTGATAGACGGGGAGGCAAGGATACCTTTTGTCTTCCTAAATCCATGTCCTGCTTTTAGGCAAATAGAGAGAGGACAGAGAGCTTTCTTGTGTCTGCTTATTGTCTTCAGCTCAACAATTCTTCATATTTTGGGGTGGCATATTTCTGGTCTCCCACGTTACTATTTTCAAATTGGATTTTTTTTTAATGTATTGAGTTTTAATAGTTTTTTAAATTTTCTAGGTAGTAATCCTTTGTCAATATGTGGTTTGCAAATATTTTCTCCTTGTCGATAGCTTATCTTTTCATCTTTTCAGGGTGTTTCACAGAGCAAAAGTTTTTCACCTTGATAAGGTCCAGTTTATCAATATTTTGTTAGAGATGATGCTTTTGTTATCAAGTCTTAAGAACTCTTGCCTAGCCCTAGGCAAAGATTTTCTCTTATTTTTTTTTCTAAAAATTATTTAGTTTTATGTGTTATATTTAAGTACTTCATCTATTTAGAGTTAATTTGTGTATAAGGTATGAGGTTTAAATTGAGGCTGTTTTTGCCTATGGATGTACAATTACTTGCAGTACCAATTGTTAAAACTTTTTTTTCAACAAATTTGTAAAAATTCTACTGAATTGCTTTTGTACCTTTGTCAGAAATCACTTAAGTATATTTGTGTGGACCTATTTCTGGGTTATCTTCTGTGTTCCCTTAGTGTATGTGTCTATGTCTCTGCTAATACCATGTTATTTTGATGACTGACCATACAATAAGGTTTAATATTGAACACAGTGATTCCTTTTACTTTATTCTTCTTCATAGTTGCTTTAGCTCTTCTTAGCACCTGTGCCTTTTTTATAAGTTTTAGAATAAGCTTGACTGTGCTTATAAAAATCCTTGTTGGGATTTTGATAGGAATTTCATCAAGATACTGATTTTAAGGGTAAGATTTTTTTTTTGACTTACTCTGCCGTTTTTTCAGCAAATATCTTTCCTTTACCTGAAATTAGCATTTTTTTGGTATCTTTCTTCATCTAGTCATTCATTCATTTAGCAGCTATTTATGAAGTTCTGTCTTACTAAATCTTGTTGAATTGCAAATGCTGTTCAAAGAGAGTTGCTATAGTTTAAATTGCTCACTTGTAATGCAATGGCTGTTTAGTATACAAGGAGCTTTAGGCTGCCTTAGCTGGGCATTTGGGGTAGAGGAAAACAAGCCTGAAGTGCGCTTGTTAGCCATTTTTTTAGACAGAGTCTCTCACTCTGTTGCCCAGGCTGGAGTGCAGTGGTGTGATCTCAGCTCATTGCAACCTCTGCCTGCCGGGTTCAAGCAATTCTCCTGCCTAAGCCTCCCGAGTAGCTGGGATTACAGGCACCTGCCACTGCACCTGAGTAATTTTTGTATTTTTAGTAGAGATGGGATTTCACCATCTTGGCCAGGCTGGTCTTGAACACCTGACCTTGTGATCCACATCCCTTGGCCTTCCAAAGTGTTGGGATTACAGGCGTGAACCACTGTGTCCAGCCCCCTGAACTTCTTTATATTTATTTTTATTTCTCTTTTGTACTATTTTCCATGTTCATTCTATTTCTAAAACATCTTTAAAGGTTAAAGGTTCTTTGAAATTTTTTTTTTTTTTGAGACAGAGTCTTGTTCTGTTGCCCAGGCTGGAGTGCAGTGGCATGATCTCAGTTCACTGCAAGCTCTGCCTCCCGGGTTCACGCCATTCTCCTGCCTCAGCCTCCCGAGTAGCTAGGACTACAGGTGCCCTTCACCACGCCCATCTAATTTTTTTTGTATTCTTAGTAGAGATGGAGTTTCACCTTGTTAGCCAGGCTGGCCTTGAACTCCTGACTTCAGGTGATCTGCCCACCTTGACCTCCCAAAATTCTGGGATTACAAGGTGTGAGCCACTGTGCCCTGCCAGTTCTTTGAAATTTTAAAAAAGTTTTCAGCATTTGTGAAAATTTTACAATTTCACTGTGTTGTTTAGTTTCTTTCTTTCTTTCTTTTTTCTTTGGAGACAGGATCTCACTCTTTTACCCAGGCTGGAATACAGTGGTGTAGTAGTCAGTAGTCATAGCTCACTGCAGCCTCAAATTCCTGTGCTCAGGTCATCTGCCTTAGTCTCTCAAAGTGCTGGGATTATAGGTGTGAGCCACCATGTCTGGCCTGTTTTTAATTTCTTACTGCTGTTTCTTTCTCCCTGAAGGCTTCTTATCATGGCAGTGTGTTCTTGGTTTATGGAAGGAATAGTTTTAAAAATCTGTTTGAAGATATTAGAATTAATTTTTCATTTCTATTTCTTATATTGATTTGGTTTCTTAGCATTCATTTCTAGTCATCTTGGTGAGTATGCTTTATGCTGTTGCTTTTCCTCAAATATCTAGTAAATCTTTATTTTCCATTCATATTTAAAAGTGAAGGACTAGTTTGATCAGCACAGGTAGCTAATGTGAATTCACTCAACTGTTGAGAAATGTGTCCTCTATTATTGTCTCCCATAATGGAAAGGCCAATTCAAGGATTGTAGGTGAATTGGTAAGGAAACATAATAGGTAATAAATCCAGCAAGTTTCCTGCCAGAACCCAGAACATCTCCAAGCTTATGGCTGTGCTTGAAATGGACTTCCTGCCTCTGACTTCTGTTTGGTCTTACCATTCTGTATCTTTCAGAAATTACTCAAAATGTTTCTTCTGCTGAGGGGGGAATACTCCCTTCCTGGGAGTATTCTTTTTTTTTTGAGACAGAGTCTGTCTGGCTCTGTCACCCAGGCTGGAGTACAGTGGTGTGATCTCGGCTCACTGCAACCTCTGCCTCCTGAGTTCAAGTGATTCTCCTGCCTCAGCCTCCCGAGTAGCTGGGATTACAGGCGCCGGCCACCATGAATGGCTAATTTTTGTGTTTTTAGTAGAGACGGGGTTTCCCCATGTTGTCCAGGCTGGTCTTGAACTCCTGAGCTCAGGCGATCTGTCCATCTCAGCCTCCCAAAGTGCTCAGTTTATAGGCATGAGCCACTGTGCCTGGCTGTATTCTTTTTTTTTTTTCTTTTGAGGGGAGTCTTGTTCTGTTGCCCAGGCTGGATGTAGTGCAGTGGCGTGATGTCAACTCACTGCCACTTCTGCCTCCTGGGTTCAAGCGATTCTCCTGCCTCAGCCTCCCGAGTAGCTGGGACTGCAGGTGTATGCCACTATGCACAGCTAATTTTTTTTTGTATTTTAGTAGAGATGAGTTTTGTCATGTTGGTTAGGCTGGTCTCAAACTCCTGACCTCAGGTGATTCACCCACCTCAGCCCCCCAAAGTGCTGGGATTACAGGCATGAGCCACTGCGCTCTGCCTCTTCTATGTTTCTTCACAGATATTTTTGGAGTTAGGATAGATAAATATGTGTTTCAGACTAAAAGTATCCATTCTTCTTTTAGCTTTTTATTTTGGAAAATTGCAAACTTACACAAAAGTGATAAAATAGTATATTAACCTCCATGTACCTAGCCATTCTCAGCTTCCTCAGTTATCAGCTCAGAGCTGTCTCACTTTTACTTTCACCCATTCCTGCTGAGATTATTTTGACTCAAATTCAAGATAATTTTTTTTTGGTAAACATATCAATAAGTATCTCTGAAGGCTGAGGCCTTTTTCTTAACTTTTAATATGAAAATTTTCAAACAAAATAAACACTTATGTAATTTTTACCTAGATTCAGCAGTTAACATTTTTGCCTTTTTTGCTGTATCTCTCCTCTGTATATACATTTTACTCTGAAATACATTTGAAAATAAGTTACCCACATTATAACACTTTATCCCTAAATAACTTGGTATAAATTTCTTCACCATAAGGACATTTACTATCTAACCACAATACAATTAATCATGCTAAGAAGATGAGCAGTAATCCACACTGTTACCTAAATCCCTTGTACTTTAGAGTTTCCCAAAATGAGATAGTGTCTTAAAATATCCTAGTTAACTAATATCCTAGTTATTTAAACTAATTAGTTACTTAAACTAATTAGTTATTTAACTAATATCCTAGTTATTTAAAAAGAAATAACTAGGATATTAGTGGAGGAGGTTGTGGTGAAGAACCATATCCACAAAATTTGCATGTGTATATAGTAATCTTGGTTTTTTTTTTGAGACAGGGTCTCGCTGTGTTGCCCAGGCTGGAGTGCAGTGTTGTGATCATGACTCACTGCAGCCTCAACCTCTTGACCTCCCAGTCTCAAGCGATTTTCCTGCCTTAGCTTTCCTAGTAGCTGGGATTACAGGTGCATACATCACCATGCCTAATTTTTGTTTTTCTTTTTTATTTGTAGAGATGAGGTCTTGCTGTGTTGCCTAGACTGATATTGAACTCCTGGGCTTAAGCGATCCTTCCGCCTCGGCCTCCCAAAGTGCTGAGATAACAGCCACGAGCTACCATATCCAACCAAGTGTACAGTAATCATTTAAAAATATCTCCCCCATTTTTTTACTTAAAACAATCTAAAACCTGCAGAAAAGTTGAAAGTATAATACAGTGAAAACGTGTCTACTTTTCATCTCTGTTAACCAATTGTTAACTAATTACCACATTTGTTTTCTTATCTATTCCACGTTTCTTTGCAGAATCATTTGAAAATAAGTTGTGTAGGCATCCATGACACTACAGCATGTTTCTCCTATGAAAAAGAATGTTTTCCCTGTATGGAGATGATAATCTTAATGTACGCTACAAAATGATGTATCTCCAGATGTTAAAAAAATACACTTTATATTTTTTTCCAAGTCAGCATCTAGTGAGTGATATCACATTATGTCCAGTTCTCATGCCCTTTAATTTTCTGTAATCTAGAGCAGATGCTGCCTCTTTTGTCTTTCTTGAAATTGACTTTTTTTTTGTTTTTTGAGATAGAATCTTGCTCTGTCACCCAGGCTGGAGTGCAGTGGTGCCATCTTGGCTCACTGCAAACTCCAGCTCCCAGTTTCAAGCAATTCTCATGCCTCAGCCTCCCAAGTAGCTGAAATTACAGGCATGTGCCATTATGCCCCACTAATATTTGTACTTGTAGTAGAGGCAGGGTTTTGCCATGTTGGCCAGACTGGTCTTGAAATCCTGGCCTCAAGTGATCTGCCTGCCTCGACCTCCCAAAGTGCTGGGATTACAAGCATGAGCCATCATGCCCAGCCTGAAATTGACATCTTATTTATTTATTTATTATTTGAGACAGAGTCTTGCTCTGTTGCCCAGGCTGGAGTGCAGTGGCACGATCTCAGCTCACTGTAGCCTCCACCTCCCGGCTTCAAGCAATTCTCCTATCTTAGCTTCCTGAGCACCTGCCACCATGCCTGGCTAATTTTTGTATTTTTAGTAGAGACGGTGTTTCACCATATTGGTCAGGCTGGTCTTGAACTACTGACCTTAGGTGATCCAACCGCCTTGGCTTCCCAAAGTGCTGGGATTACAGGCGTGAGCTACCACACCTGGCCTGAAATTGACATTTTAAAAGAGTGTTGACTATTTGAATTCCTCTGATTACATCTTCCTAGTTGTTTCATGTTAAAAATTAGTGTCTGGATTGCTACAAAGGTGATGTACTATGTTTTCATTTCAAAGGTAGTATTCCTAACAACCTTTCATTCATCCAGTGTTTTTAACGTCTGTTGATACTTGTCCGAATCACCTGTTCTACTGGTGGTTGCAGAATTATGATTTTTCACATTTTCTACTCCTACATTAGCTGGCTTTTGTTTTTGTTTTTGTTTTTTCTTTTTGAGACCGGGTCTGTCTGTGTCACCCAAGCTGGAGTTCAGTGGCACAATAACGGCTCATTGCAGCCTTGAGCTCCTGGGCTCCAGCAGTCCTTCCACTTCAGCCTCCTGAGTAGATGGGACTATAGGTGCATGCTGCCACACCTGGCTAATTTTTTTTTTTTTTTTTTTTTTTTTGGTACAGGTGGGGTCTCACTATGTTACCCAGGATGGTCTTGAACTACTGGACTCAAGCAGTCTGCCCACCTTGGCCTCAAAAGTGCTAGGATTATAGGCATGAGCCACTGCGCCTGGCCTAGCTCCCTTTCTTCTGTAAAAAAGAGCTCCTGCCTACCCCCACTCACACACATACCTTTTTTTTTGGTATCACTTCAGATTCATGGATTTTTTTTTTTTAGTCTCATTTATTGTTATTATTTTTGATGTTCATATTGTCCCCATGTAGTTAGTGGAACTCCTTCGAAGTGGCTCCTCTATATCCTTGTTAGTCTTTGAGCCTTTATTGTTGTCTGTTAGAACAGAGATACACAAACTTCTCTTGTATCTCCCAGCCCCAGGCATGGAATCTGTTGTTTTTCCCTGGAGTGGTGCTTCCTTTTACAGTGAACTATTATTTAGAAACCAAACTCTAAGTGCCTTCAGTGCCCGCATGTTACTGCATCAAGACTCTTTTGTTGGATACTGTATCATTATATATAGCTTTGACTTTTGAATCATGTTAAATGCTTCACATGTTCAAAAAAAATTTAAAAAGATGGAAAAAGCAAATTCTAAAATTAAGTACAAATAGAGTAAGTGAACCTAACTTTTAAAATTCAAATTGATAAAGTATAACAACATGGAGGAAAAAATTGGTTCAAGAAACTTAAAAAAAATACTGGCCAGGTGTGGTGGCCCAAACCTGTAATCCCAATGGTTTGGGAGGCCGAGGTGGGTGGATCTCTTGAGCTTAGGAGTTCAAGACCAGTTGGGGCAACATGGTGAAACCCCATCTCTACAAAAATAAAAATGAAGGCCAGGCACGTTGGTTCACGTCTGTAATCCCGGCACTTTGGGAGGCTGAGGCGGGTGGATCACCTGAGGTCAGGAATTCGAGACCAGCCTGGCCAAAATGGTGAAACCCAGTCTCTACTAAAAATACAAAAATGAGCTGGGCATAGTGGTGTGCACCTGTAGTCTCAGCTACTCAGGAGACTGAGACAGGAGAATTGCTTGAACCAGGGAGGTGGAGGTTGCAGTGAGTCAAGATTGAGCCACCATACTCCAGCCTGGGTGACGGAGGGAGACTCTGTCTCAATAAATAAATAAATAAATAAATAAAGTAAATAAAAATAAAAAGTTAGCTGGGCATAGTGGCTCGCACCCAGCTACTCAGGAGGCTGAGGTGGGAGGATCAGTTGATCCCAGGAAGTGGAGGTTGCAGTGAGTTGAGATTGTGCCATTGCACTCCAGCTTGGGCCACAGAGTGGGACCCTGTCTCAAACAACAACAACAACAACAAAACACCACAATACAGTTACCACAACAAAATTTGAAAATTTCTTAATGTATAATCAGTGTTTTCCAGTTTTTGCATTTTTTTACATTTGTTAAATCAGGATTCAAATATGGTTGAAACGTCTTTTATCTTGAAGGTTTTGTGAGTTGTATGTTTCTTCTCTATATCTTTATTTACTGCATTTTATTTGTTGAAGATTTTCCTTGTTGTATCACTGTGGTTATGTTTAACGTGTTTCTGTGATCCCTGTATTTTTCTCTAAGTAGTTGAACTTAATCCTGACTGATGCTTAGGTTTTGGTAAGAATTTATCATAGATTGTGTTGTGTACTTACATCAGGGCCACATAACATCTCATTGTCCTTTTGTTTGTTGTTTGTTTTCTTGAGTCAGGATCTTGCTCTGTCCCCTAGGCTGGAGTGTATTGGCTCAGTTATGGCTCACTCCAGCCTTGAATTCCTGGGTCAAGTGATCCTCTTGCCTCAGCCTACTGAGTAGTTGGAACTACAGGTTCATGCCACTATACCTGTCCAATTAAAAAAAAATTTTTTTTGTAGAGACCGGGTCCTGCTACCAGGTCCTGTTGACCAGGCTGGTCTCGAACTCCTTGGCCCAGGCAATACTCCCATTTTGGCCTCCCAGAGTGCTGGGATTACAGGAATGAGCCACTGCACCTGGCTCCATTGTCTTTTTGTAATGTTTGAAAGTCATTGATTATTGTCTAAGTTTAGTAATTCATTAAAGATTGCAAAATGGTGATACTTGAATTCTATAATTCCTCTTTCTGTTATCAAACCAAACTTGAGTCCTCTCACCAAGCACACAGAAAAAGCTAAAACGGACACTGGGATTTGCAGCAAGAGAAATGGAGGCATTTATTGCAGGGCATCAGGCAAGGAGAATTAGGTGGTTAACGCCTAACACCTGTGATCCCTGGCTTATAAGCAAGGGATTTTAAAGGTGATGGTACATTACAGGAAAGCAGAAGTTACAGGCAAAATCATACATCAGTACACGAAGGTTATACGTTGATTTCGCCAGCTGCCCAAGATTTGTACCAGTTACTTTGCCAGCAGCAGTGCATGCATGTTCTTACTCCACACATTCATCCTGAGACTTGGTATTTCATTTTTTATTTTTGCTCTTCTGTTGGGTGTGTTGTGGTAGTCTTCTGTGGTTATCCTAGAAGTTAAAGCCAGCATTTTTGACATATACTGAAATACAAAGTATTCATTGTACTACCTTAACTCTTAACTCTGAAACATGTTGACTCCATTTATCCCCCTTCATTTCTAGGCTTTTCACTCTTTCCTGTCTCTTCATAGTTCTGTTTTGGGTCATTTTTCCTTTTCATGAAAACTCCCTTTGATGTTTCTTATAATGCGTATCTGTTGGTTGTTAATACTCTGTTTATGTTTACTCTGTATGTGGTGAAACCCAGTCTCTACTAAAAATCCCAAAGATATTTGGAAATAATAAACAGAGTAATCTTAAACTTTTATTTTTGCTATATATAGAATTCTACCTTTGAGTGAGTTTGTGTTTTTTCCTTTCACTTTAAAGTTGTCTTTTCATAATGTTTTGGGTTTTTATATGGCTGCTTTTAAAGTTCTGTTTTGGTTTTGTTTTAGCTTTTATTTATTCTTATTTAAGATCCACTGAACTCTGTGAATGTGACTTAAGTTTTTTCATGAGTTTTTTTTTTTTTTTTTTTTTAAATCCATTCTGCCAATCTCTGCCTTTTTGTTGGAAGAATTTAACCTATTTAGAATTAAAGTTGGCTGGGTATGGTGGCTTTTGCCCGTAATCTCAGCACTTTGGAAGGCTAAGGCAGGTGAATTGCGAATTGCTTGAGTCCAGGAGTTCAAGACCAGCCTGACATGGTGAAACCTTGTCTCTACAAAAAATACAAAAATTAGCCCAGTGTGGTGGCGTGCACCTGGAGTCCCAGCTCCTCAGGAAGTTCAGGTGGAAGAATCGCTTGAGCTAACTCCCGGGAGGCCGAGGTTGCAGTGAGCCTAGATGGAGGCATTGAACTCCAGTCTGAGCCACAGAGTGAGACCCCATCTCCCAAAAAACAAGAAAGAAAGAGAAGGAGGGAAGGAGAAGGAAGGAAAGGGGAAAGGGGGAAGGGAAAAGGAAAGGGGAGGAGGAGGGAAGGGGAAAGGGGAGGGGAAGGAAGAAGGAAGGGGAAATGAAAGGGGAAGGGTAGAAGAAAGGGGAGAGGAAAGGGGAAGGGAAGAAGGAAGAGGAGTGGAAAGGGAAGGAGGAAGGGAAGGGGAGGGGAGGGGAAGGGGAAAGGGAAGGGAAGGGGAGGGGAAGGGGAAAGGGAAGGGAAGGGGAAAGGGAAGGGAAGGGGAAAGAAAAGGAAAGGAAGGAAAGAAGAGAGTTAAAGTCGTTTCTAACAAGGAAGGACTGACTTCTGCCAGTTGCTGTATTTTTCTTTCTTTCTAATTTTTTGTTCATTTCTTTCACTGCTCTGTTTAGCTGATTTTTTGTAGCATATTTTGATTTACTTCCCATTTCCTTTTGTGTATTTTTAAAGATATTTTGTTAGTGTTTACCAGGAGATTAACAGTGAACATTCCACATTTATGACCATCTAGTTTAAATACCAGCTTTGTCTCAGTATCATACAAAACTCTGCTCCTATAGAGCTGCCTTCTCCCACTGTTGTTGCTACAGATTACATCTTTATACGTTGTGTGCTGAATAACATAGATTTATAGTTACTGTGTATGCATTTGTTGTACCCTCCTTTAGGAAATAAAGATTGGAGTTACAAACTACGAGTTGGAGTTACAAAATACAAAATACTGGCTTTTGTACTTACATAATTTTTTACTGGAGCTCTTTGTTTCTTCATACAGCTTTGAGTTATGAAGATCTTTTCATTTCAACCTTCCATTTAGTATTTTCTTTAGGGCATGGTTTATGATAATGAGTTCTCTTGGCTTTTATCTGGAATATTTTAATTTATCTTTCATTTTTGAAGGATCGATTTGCCAGGTTTATAAATTCCTGGCTGTCAGGATTTTCATTTTTGTTTTTTCCTCTCTTTAACACTTTAAAGATGCCATCCCACTGACTTCTGGTCTCTGTGGTGTCTGACCTCTGTGGTGGTTATTTGGCTTCTGATAGTTTGATGATAATGTGCCTCAGTGGATCTCTTTGAATTTTTCTTACTTGGAGTTTGTTGAGCTTTGTGGATGTAAAATTTGTGTTATTCATATAGTTTGGGCAGTTTTTATCCCTTATTTCTTTGAGTAATCTTTCTTCCCATTTCTGTCTCTTTTTTCCTTCTAGGACTCTTGTAATTGTATGATAGATAGTCCACTCAAAGTTGTCCCACAGGTTCCTTAGGCTCTATTCACATTTCTTTATTTTTTTTTTTCTATTCTGCTCCTCATACCAGATTACTTCAATTTTTATATCCTCCAATTCATGATTCTTTCAGCTGTCCGCTCAAATGGGTTGTTAAAACCTCTAGTGGATTTTAAAATTTCAGTCATTTTGCTTTTCAGCTTTAGATTTTCTACTTGGTTTCTTTTTAAAGGTTCCAACTCAGTTCAGACATTGTTGTCCTCATTTCTTTTATTTATTTGTAATTTTTGATGACGCTTAAGATAATTTATTTAAAATCTTTGTTTACTAAGTCCAATATCTGGGCTTTCTTAAGGAAGGAATTTGTTTTTCTTGAGTAGGCTCTATATTCTTGTGTCTTTGAATACCTTCTACTTTTTTGTTGGAAATTGGACATTTGAATATTTTAATATGGTAACTTTGGAAATCAGATTTTTACCCTTCCCCAAGGTTTGCTGTTTTTCATTTTTGAAGGCTGCGGTTGTCTATTTGTTCAGGTACCTTACTATGCTATTTTTTTTTTTTTTTTTTTTTTTTTTTTTTGACAGTCTCCCTCAGTCGCCAGGCTGGAGTACAGCGTTGCAATCTCGGCTCACTGCAACCTCTGCCTCCCGGGTTCAAGCAATTCTACATCAGCCTCCCATGTAGCTGGGACTACAGGCATGCGCCACCACGCCCAGCTAATTTTTGTATTTTTTTTTTTAGTAGAGATGGGGTTTCACCATGTTGGCCAGGATGGTCTCGACCTCTTGACCTCCCAAAGTGCTGGAATTACAGGCATGAGCCACTGTGCTCGGCCACCATGCTATTTTTATAGTCTGGTTTCCTTGTTCTGTGTGTGTCACTGAAGTCTCTGTTCCTTAGCTTGCATTCAGCTAATGTTTTTACAGAGATTTCTTTGAATCCCTGGTGCTAAAGACAACAAATAAACAGTTCTCCCAGTCTTTGCACATTGACTCTGCGCTGGGGTACTCTTTAACATTTAGCCAGGCTGTTTACAACCTTGCTTTAGCCTTCATGTCCTGATTGCACTGAACCTTGAGAATAGCTGGAGGTGAAAGTTTATGGTCTTCTTAAGGCTTGTGAGTATACATTCTGCCTTGGGTATGTGTCCGGATTTCTAAATTTCTCAGTATATGTGGGGGTTTTTGAAAGCCCAAATTTCCCAAAGATACCTTCTCCAGGTTTTCTTCTCAGGCCTTAAGTGGTATACTATATGTCTCAACCATAATCCTCTGCTGCAGACGACTGCAGATATTTTGTTCTCCTTACAGTGTTTTCGAGCAAGGATTATTTTTTTTCTATCCTAAATGAGTTCTGAGTTAGGTGAAACAGAGACAAGCATATTGCATCAGTCCTTCAGGTATTTCCCACGTAGTTGGAACAGATAAACAATTCCTTGTAAGTAAAGTCTGCTCTGGTCCCTCTAGAATCAAGGACCAGGGACCCACACTTGGAACGCGGGCTGCTGTCTCAAGGCTGTCACCAAGCCAAGGAGGGTTGGGTTAAAGGCAAGTAGAAGTGCCTCAAAGCTTTCCTACCATTTTGAAGTTGCCTTTTTTTTTTTTTTTTCTTTCTGATTTGGCATCTGTTTGGTTGCGGTCAGCCTTTGACGTTTTCAGAGTTCTGACGAAGTTTATTCTGATAGTTTCTGCTTGTTTTTTGATGTCTCTGAGGGACCTGAGCTTGGTGCCACCTACTTCTCCATTATGCTGACATAATTCCACTTCATTAATCTTGTACTCTTACATGTTTTTTTCTCATTATATAAACTTTTTGCTTTAGAAGAGTTTTAGATTTATGGAAAAGTTGTGAAGACAGTACAAACAATTTCCATATACATCCCATAAACACAGTTTCCCCTATCATTAACATATTAATGTAATACATTTGTCACAATTAATGAAACAATATTGATATATTATTAAGTAATGACCACTTTATTGGGATTTTCTTAATTTTTCCCTAATGTAATTTTTCTGTTCCAGGATGCCTACATTCTACTTAGTCATCATGTCTCCTTAGACTCTTCTTGGCTGTGACAGTTTCTCAGACTTTCCTTGTTTTTGATAACCTTGACAGTTTTGAGGGGTTCAAGTCAGGTGTTTTGTAGAATGTCCCTCAGTTGATATTTGTCTACTGTCTTCCTCATGGTTAGACTGAGGTTAGGGTTTCTTAGAGGAAGACCACAGAGGTAGTATCATTCAGTCATGTCATATCAAAGGAAAATGCTATGAGCATGATTTATCACTGTTGATGTATCACTGTTGATTACCTGGTGGAGGTAGTGTGGTCATGTTTCTCCACTGTAAAGTTACTCCTTTGTCCTCTGTTTTCAACTGTACTCTTTGGAATGAACTGGAGAGTTACGCTACACCTCCTTGATGGCAGAGTATCCATATAAATTATTAGGAATTCTGTGCAGGAGATTTGTCTGTTCTCTTGTGTTTAATCATTTATTTATATTAGTATGAACTCATTGCTAGTTATCTTATACTTTGGTTATAATCCAACACTACCTTGTTCATTTTGTTGCTCCAACTGCTTCAGCTTGGCCATGAGGCTGTGTTTTCAAATGGTTCCTGTGTCCCTTTGACATAGCCCATTATCGTGTTTTCGTTTGAGTACTTTCTCATTTTCTGGTACCAGAAGTGATTTCAGGTTCATTATATACATGGTCTGCCCCAGCCCAGAAGCAGCTGGTTTTCAAAGGAGCACTGGTTTTCTTTCTTTCTTTTTTTTTGGAGACGGAGTCCCACTCTGTTGTCCAGGCTGGAGTACAGTGGCATGATCTCAGCTCACTGCAACCTCTGCCTTCTGGTTTGGGCGATTCTTCTTCCTCAGCCTCCTGAGTAGCTGGGATTACTGGTGTGTGCCACTGCCACTGTACCCGACGAATTTAGATTGTTTAGCTTTGTAAGAAATTGCCAAAGTCTTCCACAGGTGCTGTATCATTTTGCATTCCCACCAATTGTGAATCAAAATTCCTGTTATTCTGCATCTGAACCTGAAATTGATATTGTCATTGTTTTGGATTTAACCATTTTAATAAATGTTACGGTATCTCATTTTTGTTTCTGTAATGACACATGATGGTGAGCATTCGTTTGTATGTGTATCTGCTATTGGTCTGCTTTGGTGATGTGTCTATTCAGATCTTTTGCCTGTTTTTCAAGTTGCATAATTTGTGTTCTTATTATTGAGTTTTGAGGGTTCTTTTGCATATTTTGGTTCTAACACCTTTTTAGATAAGTGTTTGCAAATAGTTTTTCTCTGTCTGTGGTCTGTTTTTTCATTTTTGTAGAAGCATCTTTTGCAGAGCTAAACATGAATTTGATGCTATAAATTTCTCTCTGTGAACTACTGTCTCTGCATCCCATAAATTTTGATAAGGAGTATTTTCATTTAAAACACTAAAAAATTTCTTTTGAGACTTCCTCTTTGATCTATAGGTTGTATGTTATTTAGCTTTCAGGTATTTGGAGGATTTTTCAACCGTCTCTTGCTTATTGGTTTTATTTAATTCCATTGTAGTCTGAGAACATGCTTTTTGTATAATAGCTATTGTGTTAAGTTCGTTAAGGTTTTATGGCCCAAAGTACGTTCTATGTTGAACATGAACAGAATGATAGAATGTGTATTTTATTGTTTGGGATGAAGTATTCTATAAATGTCACTTAGATCAAGTTGGTTGATAGTGCTATTTTGGGGCATTTATGTACTTACTGATTTTCTGCCTGTTGATCCATCAGTACTTACAGGGGTGTTAAGCCTCCAATTGTGGTGTATATTTCCAAGTTTTCCTTTTACTTCTATCAGTTTTTGCCTTATGTATTTTGATAGTCTTTTGTTACATGCATATTTCAGATTATATCTTCTTTAATATGATTTTGAACCCATGCAATGAGCTCTTAATTTCAGATATTGTGCTTTTCAGCTCTAGAATGTCCATTTTATGTATGTGTGTGTGTGTGCACGTGTTTGTGTGTATACATGTGTAAGAGGTGTCTGAGAGCATACCCAGGTTGTTAATGATGCCCTAGGATGACTCAGCATATTTTGGAGCATGGCATTAGAAACCAAAATTGGGGTGCTAGGTGTGCCTGTTGTTACTGATGTATTGTTTCTTGTAGATCCATAGTCATACTTATGGCTATGATTTATTGTAGTGAAAGGATACAAAGCAAAATCAGCGAAATTCCTAGAGTTTTCTCCCAATGGGGTCTCAAAGAACACGCTTAACTCCTCTAGCAATGACATGTGACAACGCACGTAAAATGTGTACCAAGGAAACTCACTAGACATTTGGTGCCCAGAATTTTTATTAGAGGCTGGTCACATAGGTACTGTCTGCCTGTCATGTACCAAAATTCTAGACTCCCAGAAGCAATGCACATGTCGAATATAAACCGTATTACTTACACAAACAGCTCAGGCTCAGTGAGCTGTTCTTATCAGAGAAGGTTAAGGTCAGAACCTTTCTGAAATCCAAGCTCCCAAATGCCCATCAACGGTGATCTTTTATAGCAGACCTTTCAAAGGGTATTAGTCTCAGGCTTGCTGTATTAACCTTTTTCTGTATAACACACATACCATGTATGTGTTGAACTTCTCCCATTTTCTCATTTATTTTGTTGATATTTTCTTCTGTTTTTTTGAACATATTAATTATAATTCATTTTGAAGTTCTTGTTTGTTAATTCTACTATCTCAGTCACCTGTGAGTTTGCTTTTGTCTTTTTTTCATTGTCCCTATCTCTTCACATACCGTGAAGTTTTTTACTAGATGCCAAATATTGTGTTTAAAAACAGAAACATTGGAAACATTGGTGGAAGCTCCAGAAGATGATCTTGTTGAGCGGAGAGGATTCGTCCTTTTCTCTGATGGGCATGTAGACTGCAGGGCAGTCACTTGAATCAATATGTGCTGAGCTTGGTCATATTCATTTCATATTCATTTCAGTCCTATTATTTTAATAACAAAGTTTTACTTCCTTGATGACAGTTAACTTGATAATGTAAAAGGTAATATGAAACAATGAGTATTTCCTCTGTAACTTCAATCTCCTTGGTACACACTGCTAGTTCCTGCAGTGTGCAACTTAGTAAATGTTATTCTGTGTATCTCCTTATCAGGTCATAAGCACTCTGGGAACAGGGACCATGTTTGTCTGTTTTCACCAGTAGGATTTGCAGCAGCTAGCACAATTACAGACCCTTAATAGAAACTCAATTTATACAAGATATTTTGTTTTCTATATAGTATAGCACAGAGGGAGGTAAACTGTCTGTCATTTTTTAGTAAACTCTTAAGATATTAGTTCTCTTAAATCAAATCATCTAGTTCTGACCATTTCATGTAAAAAGAGTGTACTATTACAGGAACAAGTGTCATTCAAGGATGTATGTGTGGACTTCACCCAGGAAGAGTGGTATCTGCTGGACCCTGCTCAGAAGGTACTATACAGAGATGTGATCCTGGAAAATTATAGCAATCTTGTCTCAGTAGGTAAGGAGTTTTTTTCCCCACATGACTATCAATAGCATGCATTTACTAGTTGATGAAACGTGAATGCCCTGTAGTTTTCTAAATTAAAGCTTGAGATTGAAGTCTCTGAGATGACTGATCTCATTTGGCCACCATAAAGGTGCTCTTCCCTCCTCAGGGATTGGTTCATTTGTGCACCTTCTTTGAGTAGCTGGTGAAGCTGTGCCTTTCTTCCCCATCATGTGTTCAGAGCCCCTGAAACAAAGCTATTTAGCTCCAGTCCTGTGTTATTTTATCTTAACAGGGTATTGCATTACTAAACCGGAAGTGATCTTTAAGATCGAGCAAGGAGAAGAGCCCTGGATATTAGAGAAAGGATTCCCAAGCCAGTGCCACCCAGGTGAGTTAGTGATTTCAAGGCAGATGAAAGCCAGAGGACATTAGAACTTAGGTAATTGGTTTAGAATTTGTCACCTTTGAAATATTTTTTAGAAATGTCTATTTTTAGCTCCAGACCTTTGGAAATGATCAAAAACAATTGGCCCACATCCTTGTTACCTTAATCACTCCTCCATATGTTATTCTCACTCATAAATGCTTTTCTTGGCTGGGTGCGGTGGCTCACTTCTGTAATCCCAGCACTTTGGGAGGCTGAGGTGGGCAGATCACGAGGTCAAGAGATCGAGATCATTCTGGCCAACATGGTGAAATCCCGTCTCTACTAAAAATACGAAAAATTAACTGGATGTGGTGGTACGCTCCTGTAGTCCCAGCCACTCGGGAGGCTGAGACAGGAGAATCATGTGAACCCGAGGGGTGGAGGTTGCAGTCAGCTGAGATTGCGCCACTGTACTCCAGCCTGGTGACAGAGTGAGCCTGTCTCAAAAAAAAAAAAAAAAAAAAAAAAAAAAAAACAACAACAACAAAAAACAGAAAAAAAAAACAACAAAAAATTTCTTTTATTTTTTTGACATTTTGAAGTATTTTACTTATACCTATAATCCAAACCAGTTGGCTGCATTTTAGATATGTTTTCTTGGTTAGTTTGTCTTTATCTTTTAAAATTGTTTACCTTCCTTCTGTTGTCTTGGACACCTTTTGTTAGCTGACAGGTATTCATGCAATCCTTCCATATTTTCATTTAAGAACATATGATGAGCACTTACTATGTCTGTTATGTTTTAGGTAATTAACAGAATAATGTCCCTGGTATCCTAGTGTGTATTACAATAAAGGACAAAAAAATGCGTGTGTGTGCACATGTCTGTGTGTGTGTGTATATATGTACACACCCATGTGCATATGTGTGTGTATATAGGTACACACACACGGTTGGGTCGTGGTCAGTGCTGTGAAGAGAATTCACACGGGAAAGGAGGATGAAGAATGACGGTATAGTCTGTTTGGCAAGTAGGTTAGAGAAAACCTTTTTGAGAAGTTCCCACATTAGAGATGAAGCTTTAATAATATGAAAGTGTGAGTTATGTGGATTCAGAGTAGTCCAGGCAGAGAGAATATAAGATACCAAACCTCTTAGACAGGTGTGTTCTTAGAATGTTTGAACACTGTCAGGGAAACCACTGTGGTTGGAAGCTAGTGGGCATGGTGGAGACTGGTGGGAGATAATGTCATGAGAAGTAACATGAGCTATGGTAGATACATTAATTTTACTTTTGGTGCTATGAGAAACTGTTTGTTTTGAGTAAATGTAGATCAGCTTAAGTTGTCAGATTTGATTTACAGTTTAAAAGGATCTCTCTGACATCTGTGCAGTGTATATACTGTGGTTGGTTGTGGGCAGCATGAGTAGGGATAGGGTACCATATGTGCTTCAGAGGAGAGAGGATAGTGGCTGAGACTGTGTTGGAGGTGCCAGAGGTACTGAGAAGTGGTAGGTTTGTACAAATATCTTGAAGATGGAGCCAAGAGCATTTGCTGTCAGATTTTATATGAGAGAAAGGGGAATCAAGTGTGACCCCGATAATTTGTCTCAAGCAGCTAGATAAATTAGGTTATCATTTACTGAGACAGAGAAAAATTAGAGAGGAGACATATAAGGGAGTTATCATGGATTTAATTTTGAACACTAGAAGTTGGAGATAACTGTTAGAATCAAGCCTGTTTTTGACTAGGAGATTGGATATGTGTAAGTACATGGTTGAGGCCAGAACTAGAAGTATCCATTTGAAAGGCATCAACTTTAGATGATGTTAAAGGAATGAGGCAGAATGAGATCTTCGAGACCAGAAGTCAACAGCTTTTTTGTAAATGACCAGATAGTAAATGTTTGAGGCTTGGCAGGCCACATATGGTCGTGGTTACCGCTGCTCCTCCTCATCTTCTTTCTTTTCCTTATTCCTTCTCTTTCTCCTCTTGCTCTTTCTCTCTCCTGTCTTTTCCTCTTCCCTTTTCTCTACTGTCTCATCCAGCTTTTTCCCTTTAAAAACTTAAAAAACATTCTTAGCTCAAGGGCCATTGCCTTGTAGTTATATGCCAACCCCTTTTGTAGAGTGTGATTGTATGTAGGTGAGAGTAGTCCTGGGACAGTAATGCTTTTAGTAAGTATTAAATTCATCCCGTAGAGGATGTTGAAGAATAACAATCTGAGCTACACAAAAACCAGAGAGCCTGGTTTCCTGTAGTCAAATAAGGTACATTCTTCCACGTTACTGCTATCTTGAATGGCAACCATGGCATCGCTGTGCTAATAATTAACCTGTTAATATCTCCTACCGGTCTCTTTGTTCCTATTGTTATTTTTCATTTAAAACTATCTTCTACATACCTTTATATTCTCACTTTTCATTGATATAACTCAAAAGCAAAACTATGTCTGTATTCTCTCATTCTGACTCAGTCTAATTATTAGTTGTCTAATTTCTAATTCCTAGTTGGTTCTTTTCTCTTTTTTTTAGCCTAAATTATTCAATTTATCTTCCTTTAGCTTAACAAACTAACCTAAAGTTGCTGCTTATTAATAAATTAAATTTCCCTTTCTTTTCTTTTTTAAATTTTAAACACTTGTGTCAAGGGCTGACTTTCAATAGATCACAGCAAGGGAGCTGCTCAGTAAATTTCCCTTTCAATGACTATGATAGTGTAGTCGTTTGCTACCTGTCTTAAATTTGTTTCTGCTCCCTAAAATTTATGTCAAATCCCATCCTATTCTATATCTTAAATTTTATTTGCAAATGTTTTCTCATTTATTGAAAAACTTCCATTCTTGTTTGCCTTGCCTTTTTTCAGGTAATTCATACTGTGTTTGTAAAGTGTTTAGACATTGATTAGTAATGGGTTGTTATTATTTAACTTGTTTTAAGTTAGAACTTAATTTTTTGCTGAAACTTAAATAGCCCAGATTTTATGACATTAACTCACTAGTGGCTGTATGCCAAAAACTCAGACCTGTTCATATGGCTTAGGGTTGCTTAGGGTTTCTTTCTGTATTGAGATTTTTGTTCTCCAAAAGAGAAGGGCCTCTGTTACTGATTTGGATATGTTGATAATTACTTTGTTGATTATCTGTGTAGCCAGATTTAGGAGAGATCATTCATTTTCATACATTCTGAAAGTATTCTATGGTACTCTTTCTAAATACACATTCCCATATTTTGTCCTCGTGTATTATAGCTGATCAGGTACAGGTTGAAAATAATTCAGTGCATGTTGCTTTATAAGAATAATGTACAGTTTACTCAGTGGGAGCAGAGGAAACAAGACTATAGTAATACCTGCCAAAATCTGGACTCTGGTCACAATAGAGGCAATAGGATTGAGCAAGGGATTTATTTTATGTCACAATGAATTATATAGACAGTAACTTCTAAAGGATGGATCAAGTGGAGTCTTAAAATGGTAGAGGTGTTATAGAGATTTTTGCTATCATTATTTTATTATTATTAGTTTTTGTTTTTAAATTAAAGTAGCAGTTCACTGAAGGATATCCAGGATCTAAGGAGAGATAAGGATAGAATGTTTCTAGTTGAGTGGAAGGTATGTTGTTGAGGATGAGCAATTTCTGAGAGTCTAATCTCTAGCCAAACTGCACAGAAATATTTTTAATAGATTTGCATGATGTTGAGAAGATGAGGGTGTAAACCATGCTTTACCTCGGCCGAACTTAATTCTTATGTTTCTCACTACCACTCACTCTATTTCCTTTTTTAAAAAACTCTCTTGAACTCATTATCTGTGCGTTTCCTGCTCTTTGAAAGAACAGGTCTCAGAATATCTCTATCTCCTATTTATCATGTCTTGAGTTTATTTCACCTTCCCTAGTATACTTTTCCTACAGCGTTAAAAAAAATTATTTCTTCTCAATAAAACTTAAAGAAAACACCGGATCTTGGGCTATATAGGACTATTCTTTTGAACCCAAGGATGTTGATGTTTTCAGAATGTTAATTTTCTTGTTGATTCAAAGAAAGAAGCGTGTACTCTGGTGGGAATTCTTCCCCAGTAAACTGTGTGTGAGTAGATTAGGACCAAGCTCTATTTTGTCTCCACCAAACCTAATTCATCCTCTGAAACCTCTTGTGTGCTAATCTTTACCATCTCTTTATTCAGTGTTCATTGTCTCTGTTGGGTTCACCCCATTTTCTCCGAGTTTTTCTATTTCTGAATCAGCCACTCTGGTTCTCTGTGCTGTGAATTTTATTTCGTCTTTTCAGTTTTGAAGGTTGTATTTATAAAGTATTAAATGTTATTGCCAACTTCCTCTCCCTGTTTCCACTGAAGCATGTTTATGTTTTCCACCTAAACCTTGGTGGGTAAAGAAAATGTACACTTGAACTCAGTTCACACCAGGAAACTGAATTTAAAACAAAATAATTGACTGTATGATAGGGCATTTGTGTAAAAGTCCAGTTCCATCAGAAATGTACTAAGGTTCATAAGATGTGGTTATTTTTCTCATTTCTAGAAAGGAAATGGAAAGTTGATGACATGTTAGAGAGCAACCAGGAAAATGAAGATGACCATTTTTGGGAGCTTCTATTCAACAACAAAACAGTAAGTGTAGAAAATGGAGACAAAGGAGGCAAAACTTTCAATTTGGGCACAGACCCTGTTTCTTTAAGAAATTATTCCTATAAAATATGTGACTCATGTGAAATGAGTTTGAAAAATATTTCGGGCTTAATTATTAGTAAAAAGAACTGTTCGAGAAAGAAGCCTGATGAGTTTAATGTATGTGAGAGATTGCTCCTTGATATTAGGCATGAGAAAATCCCTATTGGAGAGAAGTCTTATAAATATGATCAAAAAAGGAATGTCATTAATTATCACCAGGATCTCAGTCAGCCAAGTTTTGGCCAACCTTTTGAGTATAATAAAAATGGACAAGGCTTCCATGATGAGGCAGCATTTTTTACAAATAAGAGATCTCAGATGGGAGAGACAGTCTGTAAATATAATGAATGTGGAAGAACCTTCATTGAAAGTTTAAAGCTCAATATATCTGAAAGAACTCATTTGGAAATGGAGCCATATGGATGCAGTATTTGTGGGAAGTCCTTCTGCATGAATTTAAGGTTCGGACATGAGAGAGCTCTTACAAAGGACAATCCTTATGAATATAATGAATATGGGGAAATCTTCTGTGACAATTCAGCTTTCATTATCCATCAGGGAGCTTACACAAGAAAGATTCTCCATGAATATAAAGTCAGTGACAAAACCTGGGAAAAGTCACCTCTCTTAAAACATCAGATAGTACACATGGGGGGAAAGTCTTATGATTACAATGAAAATGGGAGTAATTTCAGCAAGAAGTCACATCTTACCCAGCTTCGGAGAGCTCACACAGGAGAAAAAACTTTTGAATGTGGTGAATGTGGGAAAACCTTCTGGGAGAAGTCAAACCTCACTCAACATCAGAGAACACACACAGGGGAGAAGCCCTATGAATGTACTGAATGTGGGAAAGCCTTTTGCCAGAAACCACACCTGACCAACCATCAGCGAACACATACAGGAGAAAAACCATATGAATGTAAGCAATGTGGAAAAACATTCTGCGTGAAGTCAAACCTCACTGAACATCAGAGAACACACACAGGGGAGAAACCCTATGAATGTAATGCGTGTGGGAAATCCTTCTGCCACAGATCAGCCCTCACTGTCCATCAGAGAACACACACAGGGGAAAAACCCTTTATATGTAATGAATGTGGAAAATCCTTCTGTGTGAAGTCAAACCTAATTGTACATCAAAGAACTCATACTGGGGAGAAGCCCTATAAGTGTAACGAATGTGGGAAAACCTTCTGTGAAAAATCAGCTCTCACTAAACATCAGAGGACTCACACAGGGGAGAAGCCGTATGAGTGTAATGCATGTGGGAAGACCTTTAGTCAGAGGTCAGTGCTCACCAAACATCAGAGAATTCACACGAGGGTGAAAGCTCTTTCAACATCCTGAATGTTAGAAGCCTTTGTACACCTGTGAAATTGGTTATACAGTTTCAAAAAAGGAGATTAGAGAAAGCCAAAGAATGTCAGACATTTGTAGAAAATGACTTCTTGTTTGAATATGTAAAAGCTTTCAAAAAAAATTAAAACCTTTCATTAGAAAATTTGTACTGAGGGGAATTCTGTTCACCTAAGTAATATGGTGAAAATATTTATCTAGAATTTATGTTGTTTAGTGTTGTATTCCAGGCGTGATACCAAAATTTTATTGCAAATATAATGGACAATATTCATTTATACCCATATTCACAGTGGGATCTGAAGCTTGTAAAAGTTGAATGACAGCAGCATTAAACATACATGTGAAGAGTCCCTGATGTTTGTAGACCTTATGTGAGTATGCTAATATAACAAATTTGAGTATGCTTGATTTGTATATTGGAATTCAACATGATTGTGATGAGAAAGTACGTACCCTTAATTGTGTAACTACTATGGTATGTGTTAATATTTTCCACAGTAAATACCATTGATGTCTTTATAGGTTGATATATATGTGTATGTACATATGTTTGTATGTATATGTAAATATATTTCTACACATATACTTAAATGTAGTGATGTGCTAGTATAACCTCATACTGACTTAAAAGTTCTGCTGATTGTTAAATTTTAAGGAATTTTGTGAGCCAGTTATTAAAAAGTCATTATTTAAAATATGTAAACTTACAGTTAAATTAAAAACAAAAGTAATAAATACTCAGCACTCATCACTTCCTAATTATTTTGCTACATTTCACTATTACCTTTGTTGTTTTACTTATTTAATCTGTGTGATGAAAATACTGTATATAGTGTGCACTGCACATCTGTCTCTTCCCAACTCCACATGCAGTGCTGTCTTGTTGGTAGCTTGGACTTAGTGGGAGTGTTTACACCATGGAAATTGACAAACTATAAATCAGGGTTTTAATTTTCTCAGATAACCTGCTGTCAAATATTTACAGCACATCACTGTGTATATATGAAAACGTATTTGGCAATACAAACTGCGTACCCCTTCTCTTTCCTGACGTAAATAAATGGCTATGGCCGTTTACAGCTGAACCGTATCTTCAAAAAAGAAGCCAAAAATATTTTTGTGAGGTTTTTAACTACCTCTAAATCTGTCCTACTCTAAATACTACCAGAGTCCCTTTGTAGTTTGGCCAGTATGTGTTTTTAGTGAAATATTATTTCACAAAGAACTATATCATGTACCTTTCCTCTGACTGTTTCCTGACATATATGCATGAATATGGCCATTATTGAACTATCACTTCAGTAAAGAAGTTAAACAGTAGTTTTCTGAGGTTTTTCAGCTACCTCTGGGTCATTCTGTAATGTAAATGCTGTTAATAAGTATGGTTTTTACATAAATTATGCAAAGGTTAACAAACAGTAATACTGCACTCCTCAAATAAAAAGTGGCGGTATGTAATGAAAGACCCTTTTCATACCCTTGGTATTTCATTATGTATCTGTTTAGGCATGGCCTATGTGACACTAGTTCTGTGTATTAGTATTTTAGAGTGTCTCTGCTTCCCTTGTCGTGTTGTTTCCTTTGCCCCCCCTTGGAACACAGTGGTCAGCAGTTCTAACAGACACTGCCCACGTGATGGCCATTCCCTACTTCATCCTTGCTGAGCTAAATTTTGTATTTTTGTGCATTCTTCTCCCAGATGACTTAGGTGGTAAGTCCAGATTAGTCAAAGCTAATCATGGAAGTTCCATTTTAATGATTTTGTTGGGGTGAACTTGGGAGCAGTGAGATGTTTGGGAATTATTGTGTAGTCCTGGGAAAGATCTCCTTGATACAACATTGTCATGACATGAGAAGAGACTCTGTCTCTTCTGCTGGGCTTTTTCATGTCTGTACATGCTATTGGCTTATCGTTTGTATCTGAAGGGCAGTAGGCTGAAAATAACAGTGCACAAGGTAGGAAAAGCCAGTTCTGAGGTGATGTTGCCGAGCTACTCTGCTCTCTGTACCTGCTCTCCACGGGAATTTGTATAACCCTCAATAACTGTTTTTTATTTGGTCTTAGGGCTATCTGATACTTAAGAGCTGAAGGCATTCTAGCTGGCACAGAGGAATATTTTTCTAAGTGTTAATGTTCTATATGGTAATTGGGGGAAGAATTATTTCTTTTGACAAGTTAATATACGGATGGTTATTTGTATCAGCCATGGTTCTTTCTGGCGGAAAACAGAATTCTCCAACTAAAAAGATTTTAATGGCAGACTGATTACAGTGGTGTGGGCCAGAAACAAGGGGCACTGAAACACCCAGAGACTTGTATCAGCAGGAAGCCATTGCCATTCTGAGCCTTGAAGGGCAAGGATGGAAACAGTGTTACCAGAGCCCAGTAAGAACTGCTGTCATGGAGGAGGGGCCACCTTGTAAGAGACATCATTACTACCAGAACTGTGGTGCCAAATTGCTGGTGCCTGTCTTTGGAGAAACCAACCAGATACATCTGCGGGAGAGCCCAGGTGGGCACAGAGAAGGGTGGAGAGAGAATCTGGGAAGAGAAATGGAGAATAAGCAGCACAGTGTTTTTCATTTCTGTAAATTCCTATGTAGAAGGTTCAGTGTTAGAAATAAAGTTACTCTACTAGTTGCAAGTTAAGTGTTTCTGTTTGTTCTCCTTTCCTATTGGCATAAGTAAACTCCCTTTGGAACCACGCAGGTATATCCCTCCTTCAACATGTGTGAAGCAGACATTATATTAAATTACATTATTCATATGTCCCTGTGGTGTTTCTTATTATATGTGGTGTAAGGTAAGCAGCTCTGTATCCTTCCAAATAAATAGCCAGTTGTCCCTGCACTATTTGATTAATTCACCCTTTCTTGTGTTAATTTGATACATTTTTATTATGTACTTAAATATGTGTTATGACTATTCCTTTGACTGCTCAGTGCAACTTTTCTGCATTCTTCTAGTAATAGAACCTGTCATAGTGATCACGGTGTGGCATTTACTCCAATCCTGGCTCCACGGAGTGCTGTGTCTTCATGTCCTCCACATTTGTATTGATCCAGAAATGGTAGTTTGTTACAAAAGAGGCCAGTGACAAGCCATCCTAGAATATTTTTATCGGGAGGTCACTGTAGACCAGAGAGTTTGTGTCCTTATTGCTTCCAGCAGTCATATTGAGAAAGTACATTTGCTCTGTAATCTACTGAAAGTCAGTCTGCAACACAAAAATGAAAAAAGAAAAGAAGATGGCTATGATAAGCACCATAAAGAAAAATCAAAATAGGAAAAGTTGTCAGATACAAGGTTTGATTTTAGATAGGATGGAGAGGAAAAGACCTCACTGAGCAGGCTACGTTGAGGGAGGAGTGATGTGGATAGTATCTTGAAGAATAGTGTGTTCACATGTGTATATCTAACACATGCATGTAAACCAACAACTTAAGATTCTTGTTTTATGAGATCCTTACCCTAATTACCTGTAATGTACTTTGTTGATATTTTCTCTTATACTGCATTCTATTAAAAGAAATACTTTTTCCCATATACTAAACTGATCTCACAATCAACAGTTTATCCCCCAGTGCACTCATGTTTAAACCAGGATGAGAATTGCTGGGTCATAGATCTGTGATTTCTGAAATGACTGATCACTCCCAGTCCCTGGAAATAGTTTTCTGATAAACTCCTAAGAGCCTGTTTTTGGAATTGGGCTTACTTTTTGTCTTGAAATTGCCTTCCTCTGGTCTAGTGGGCCCTGTCACTTCACACCCTACCTGTATTTAGCAGGGAAATGTGAAACTATTGCTTCTGGTAGGGTTTAGCCCATGGGTATCCTTGATGCCTTCAGCCCCTACCCCTGTTTGCTGCTGGCAACCAGAGACTGTGGCTGTGACTGCCCTGGATCCTTTCATCATATCTCTCCTTTTCTGAGGAAGACTTACCTATTCTCCTTCCTGTTTTTCCACTGAGTCTTCATCTGTCACCCAGTGACTGGACACTGCACACTCCACCTCCTCCCTTTGTCTGAGGAACTCCAACTCCCTTTTCCCAACCTACCTCTCTTCTCAGATCTTGCATTCCCAGGCTTCTCTTTCAGACAACAAAAAACCAATGTCTTCTCTTAGACAGCAGTTATGAAGAGCAAGGTCTCAGATACTTTGGGAGGTGAGAACTGATGACTAATATGAAGCTATGCCATGTTTGGAGTCCATACTTTGGTATGGCCAATGCTGTCTGTTATTGGTTTCTTTATCTACAGAATGGGGGTAGTTATCCTCTCTTCAAAAGTGGGCCTTATCCGTAAGCTTGCTTTCAGTAACAGCCAAAAATTCTCCCCTTACTGATCCCCTAAAGGAAGCTCAGGACCTCAGAAAAGAAGACAGGAGTTCAGAATTTCTTCAACTCAGACCCCTTGTAAAGGCTTACCCTATTCTTGTGGCTCTCTGATAACATCCCTTAAAACAGAAAACGAACTTGGAGAAACTTGGCAGCCCTGACTGGTGCCCATGACATAGTGGGACTTCCTTAGCTTTCTCAGGCCTAGATTCCCCTGTGCTGATGTCTGCACCAGTTGCCAATATTGGGAGAATAAATATTCTTTGGAATTTGACAGATGAGTTCTCGTCAACCCACCTCACTCACATATTGGTTCACTTCCCTAAAGTAACTTGGTTTTTAGTTCTGTCTGGGCCTTTTTCCATGCACTGTAACTAATAAATATGTGCCTGTAGAGAATTTATAACATACTGGAGTTTTATGGACATTTGACTATTAAAAATCAAGAAATATGGTCAGACTGTTAATCAAATGCTAGAATACATACATGACTGGAGAGTTGTAATTGCTTCTAAAGCAATTTTTAATTTTTAATTATTTTTAATTGCTTCTAAAGAGAAATAAATAGTAGTATCAGCTCAGCCACAGGAAATTAACCTTAGATGAATTGATAATACTATTATGTATGGTTTTTAGTTTTCTCAGATGATTTGGTGATTTGTACATATATTATTGTTACGTTATTACAGTTAAATATATTTTAAAGTTCCTATAGAAATGTTGCCTAAGTTTTCAAACTGGTAATGTTAGTGGTAGTAATGAAAAACATACCTGAACATCAATAACTTTAGAAGAGCAGTCAGATGCTATCAAAGGCTGTGAAGAACTTTAACCATGAAACAACATGGAGTTAGTTTAGTAGGTAATGATGAGGAAATAATACTCGGAAAATAGACATTAAAATCACTGACATGACTTTACCACAAAAGTCATAGGGTTACACTCTCTGAAAATGCGTTTTTCCACTTATTTATATGAGAAAATTAGTGGGGAAAATAGTACTTTCTGTTATGTGTGTTAGTTTTGTCAGGGTCTTTTGGTTTATTTTGACTTCTTATATTTCAGTGTCCTTTTAGGATACACACACACACACACTTACACAATGGAAGTATAATTTATATGGTGAACTCATTTATAGTACATAACAGTTTTCCATGTTAGTTTTCCTACCCTTACCTCATCATTTTTAACAACTACTTGAAATTTCTCAACAATCATTTATCTACAATATTTTATCTACACCCTACCAATGGCTCACTTTTAGTTAGTTTCCCATATTTTTACTCTTACAAATGAACATTATGGAGGTATACCTTTGAGCATATACCTTTCTACGCTTGTCCAAGTTTTTTCTCTCTCTCCCTTTTTTTTCTCCCAATTGCACAACCACCAAGTCGTCTTCAAATTAATTTCTCAGAGTCTACTCTCTGGGTAATAGGAGTTCTAATGAAATTGACTCCAGGAAGTCTGTATGGATTTCATTCCCATTCAAAGTTTGGAAATGTGACAGCTAGGTGGGGTAACTAATGCCTGTAATCCCAGCACTTTGGGAGGCCAAAGTGGGAAGAATGCTTGAGCCTAGGAGTTCAACACCAGCCTGGGCAATATGGTGAAACCCTTTCTCTACAGAAAATACAAAAATTAGCCAGGCATGGTGGTGCACACTCTATAATCTGAGTTACTTGGGAGGCTGCGGTGGGAGAATCACCTAAGCCTGGGAAGTTTAGGCTGCAGTGAGCTGTGATTGTGTCATTGCACTCTAGCCTAGGTGACAGAGTAAGTCCCTGTCTCAAAAACAAAAGAAAAAGTTCGGAAATGTGGGCCCACCATTGCCACAGTGGGTGCTGTTCTTTTTTTTGTTGTTGTTAAAAAATTCCAACCTTACTAATACAATATGATAAAACAGTTCTTAAACATTTTAATTTCTAAATTTTCTACAGACATTGAAATTTAAAAATATTGATTACCCCTCACTTTCTTAATGTTGGCTTATATCAGTAGGCTCACTTTAACTGAGGTGCTCATCATTTTGTAATAGCTAGTCATGGAAAATTATTAAGATATTTTCTTGGCTTATGTACTCTCACCAATCTAAGTACATAGTTTACCTTTTTACAGGAACAATGGAAACTTGTTTTTTTCACTTTATGAACAATATATCAACAGGATAGTCTCTCATTTCTGGGAGGTATACTTTAAAATTGGTCTATGGGAATATATATATTTTTTAAGTTTTCAAATTACTTCAAGCTTTTAAGTAATTTTGGCTGGGTGCAGTGGCTCACGCGTGTAATCCCAACATTTTGGGAGGCCAAGGCGGGCAGATCACGAGGTCAGGAGATTGAGACCATCCTGGTATCACGGTGAAACCCTGTCTCTACTTAAAAAAAAAAAAAAAAAAAAAAATTAGCTGAGCGTGGTGGTGGGTGCCTATGGTCCTAGCTACTCGGGAGGCTGGGGCAGGAGAATGGTGTGAACCTGGGAGGTAGAACTTGCAGTGAGCCAAGATCGCGCCACTGCACTTCAGCCTGGGCAACAGAGTGAGACTTCATCTCAAACGAAACAAAACAAAACAAAACAAAAAAAACTTTTAAGTAATTTTTTCCTTCTGCAGTTGGTATGCAATCTTAACATTAAGATTAGAAATGCTCATTATAATTTTTAAATGCTTTGGTAGTTTAAATTTTATATTCCATGTGAAGTATATTTATTTTGTGAGGTAAACATTTACACATGCCATGTGATCTACAGAGAGAACCATTTACCCCAACACCATTTATTAAATAGGCCTATTTCTCTCTACTTTGAAATGTCATTGTGATGGTTAATTTTATATGTCAACTTGACTGGGTCATGGAGTGCCCAGTTGCTTGGTCTAACATTCTTCTGGGTATATCTGTGGGGGCGTATGGATGATATTAACATTTAAATCAGTAGACTAAGTAAAGCAGATGAGCGTGGGTGGGACTCATCCAATTGATTGAAGGCCTGAATAGAACAAAAGTGCCAACACCCCTGAGTAAGAATTCCCACCAGTGACCTTCAAACTGGACATCAGCTTTTTCTTGCCTTTAGACTCAATTGAAACATTAGCTTTTCCTGGGTCTTGAGCCTTCAGATTGGAATAATACTCTCAGTCCTCCTGGGCCTCGAGTTTGCTAACTCAACCTGCAGATCTTGGGACTTGCTAGCCTCCATAATCAGGTGAGCCAATTCCTTATCATAAAGCTCTTTCTATACGTACATCTTCTTATTGGTTCCATTTTTCTGGAAAACTGACATAGCCACCATTATCACTTACTGAATTCTTACATGATCTTAGGCCTTTACATATATTTTTTTTTTCAGACTCTAAAATACTTAGTTTATTCTAGCCATTAAAGATGCATCTTTGCCCCAGTGCAGTGGCTCACGCCTGTAATCCTAGCAATTTGGGGGGCCAAGGTGGGTGGATCACCTGAGGTCAGGAGTTCGAAACCAACCTGGCCAACATGATGAAACCTCTCTACTAAAAATACAAAAATTAGCCAGGTGTGGTGGCACGTGCCTGTAGTCTTAGCTACTTGGGAGGCTAAGACACAAGAATCGCTTGAACCCAGGAGATGGAGGTTGCAGTGAGCTGAGATCATGCCACTGCACTCCAACCTGGGCGACAGAGCAAGACTGTCTCAAAAAACAACCAAAAAAAAAAAAAGACATCTCTAGTTAAGCTTTAGTCTGTATCTTCACAAAATTCTCAACCCCCCTCATTATTTCACATAAAATTTACATTTGTTCTAGCAGCAGTACAAAAGATTTGAAAATACAGAACGTTGTTGAGAATTTGTTTGGAATGTTGTGACATAATATGTCTAACTTTTTTTGTTCAAAAAATGATTAGTTCCTGTTACTTGCTTTTTGTTTTGTTTTGTTTTGTTGTTTTGTTTTTTGTGTTTTTGAGACAGAGTCTCGCTCTGTCACCAGGCTGGAGTGCAGTGGCGTGATCTTGGATCACTGCAACCTCTGTCTCTTGGGTTCAAGCGATTCTTCTGCCTCAGCCTCCCGAGTAGCTGGGACTACAGGCACGCGCCACCATGCCCAGCTAATTTTTGTATTTTTAGTAGAGACCGGGCTTTACTATGTTGGCCAAGATGGTCTTGATCCCTTGACGTCGTGATTAGCCTACCTCGGCCTCCCAAAGTGCTGGGATTATAGGTGTGAGCCACTGCGCCCGGCCACTATTTGCATTTTTTAAGGTGTCATTCAATAAACTTATAGTTTCCTTTACATAGCCTGCACATTTAATTCTATATGTTTTTTAGAACATGTAAACATCTTGACCAAGTTTTATAGTTTCCTTCACATAGACCACACGTTTATTTAATTCTAGATATTTTTTAGCACATGGAAACATCCTGATCAAGCTTGTCTAACCTGTGGCCCATGGGCTGCATGTTGCCCAGGATGGCTTTGAATGCAGCCCAGCACAAATTTGTAAACTTTCTTAAAACATCATGTGTAGGGAGACCCCCTGAAACTATTGCTACGGAATAAAAGATGAAATGCTTCTTATTATTGTAAATTCAAAATTGCATGCAGGATTGTGTAAAGACAATGCCAAGTTGGACTGTCAGAATGAGCCAACAGCACGTGATGTGCTTCCCCCTGCAGAGAGCATATGAATGGACGTGCAGTCAGGGAGGTTTCACATCACCACGATTCCTATCCCAGAAAAGCAGATGTTCATAGCTCTGGGAATGGAACGCGACCCTCGTGGAGAACCTACAAACAGGTGCATGGGGGGCATCTGTCCATATGGATAAGATAGGGCTATAAACGCCCTTATCTTGCCGTGGCTCTTCTAGGCCTCTTTAGGGTTCATACTCCCTTCTGAGAATTTCTGGTCTAATTGATTGTCTAACTTCACGTCCTGTTTCTATGAATTGTTTGTAACCAACTTTTGCTGCAACTATTACTGTTGATTAATATCTTGCTAATCATAGGTTATGGAAAGACTGTGTTCCTGTTTTAAGGCTCTGTTAGAAATTAAACTTCACCTCCTGTTTCTATGAACTATAATGAGCTTTTGCTGTAATTGTTACTGCTGTTCCTGTTTTAAGGCTCTGTTGGAAATTACTGATGCACACACTATATTGTAAATTCTTATCTCTTTATACTGTACTTCTCCATACAGATGTTATATTAAAGAATTACTTCATCCCCGTGTGACCATCTCACCACATAATCAAATAACCCTAAATCCCTCACTAATGTACCCCCGCCCTCACTAAACTCAATAATAAATGCTGGCATATCCAGTGCATTGTTGGCACCACGGGACCAGAAGGCTGTGACCCCCCTGGACCCAGCTTTCACTGTCTTGTGTGTGTCTGTTATTTCTCGACCTGCCGATCCGCCTGGGAGCAAAGAGAGAGCCCTGTTGCATTGTGGACTGCTGGCCAGTTCCCGCAATAATTATGAGCTTTTTGTGTGTGACTTTTATTTTTTTTTAGCTCATCAACTGTCGTTATTGTTAATGTATTTTATGTGTGGCCAAAGACATTTCTTTCTTCCATTGTGGCCCAGGGAAGACGAAAGATTGGACACCCCTGATCAAGATTGGACACCCCTGATCTTGACTATATTGTTATAATGAATATAACAGAGGTATTTTATTAATGTGTATGTAATAAATGTATATTTACCACTGAAGATTCTCGTGGTACACAGTTCAGTGAAGAGATTATCACAAAACATCATGCCTTTTGTAAAAATGTCAGACTTTGCACTTAAAGTGAATGGAGAGGATGAATCATTTCTTTTAGATTATGTTTTCTGATTTTTTTTTCATTTTTGTTTAATATATATGTAATTTTTCCAAGTTGATATATTTTGCAACCTGAGAAAAAAATAGCCATGGAGATAACACTTTAATTGTTGGTCTCATTTTCAGCTTTATTTAAGTGTCTTTTCTGTGTTCACAAGTGAAATTGATAAACAGTTTGTGGTAGCTTTCTATGTAGACACAGGCTGTTATTTAAAACGACTCCAGACCATGTCCGTTGTGATTCTGAAGGGGCAAAGCCTCCAGGGAGAGGAGATTAATTTGAGCAGCACCAACTTATTACGTTTGGAATGATTGCTACCGAGTGTCTACAGTGGCTCATGGGACACTAAATTCAGCAATGTCATGAGTTGGGCCTCTGACGACACCGGGAGGGGAAGGCATAGCCCCTTGTGTGGGGCTTATGTTGTCTTCAGCTTCTGAGGGAGCTGATTACTGAGGCTCCAGTCTTCAGCCTTTATCCTTTGGAGAACTGATTCTGGGCATACAACTGGTTCTGGGCAGAGAACTGGAAAGGAAGTTTGTGCACTTTGGAATTGGAATTGGTTTGAGGGGAGTTCGGTGGTATTTGGTAGTTAGAAAAGGTGAGATTAGCATGTAGTAGGTGGGATCCAAAACTCCAAATTACTGTCATTTGTGTCCATTAGCATCTTGGGTTTTCAAGCCTGTCCTGAATGTAGGTAAAGGCCTTTGATGACAGGATGTGCTCCAGGGTCAGGGTTGCAGAGGGAGTAAGGGTAGGGACTGGGACTGAGCAGTGGGTTGGCTGTGGTTGCATTTGTTGCTTTCTTTGAGGAAAGCTCCCTGTGTAAGTGGCCAAGTATGTTCAGTAAAATGTGTAGGCCTTAATTCCAGAAGAACTGCACCTCTGCAGCTGTCTGTACTGGGGAGTGAGGCTCTTGAATGTGATTGAAGAGTTGTTAAAGGCCATCTAGTAAGAGCTGGACTGAGGGGTGTGAACAGTCCATAGTAAAGCATACTGTTCAAGAGCACGGACTTTAGAGTCAGCGAGGCCTGCATATACATCCACCACACTTAACACATATGTGACTGGACAGGTAATTTAACTACTGAAAACCTCAGTTTCTTCCTTTCTAAATGTGAATGGCAGTAGTACCTACTTTGTGGGGTTATTCTGAGAGTTAAATAAGATAACCAAGGAAATCCTAAATATATTCATCCAGCCAATAGGTATAAGTCATTTTCATAGTTGCTTAGGAGTTATTTCTAAATGAAACAGAAAAACTCTCTGCTTTTATAGAACTTACTTTCTAGTGGGGCAATAAATATAAAAAATTACCATGACTTCCACAATGGCAGCATGAGGACCTACTTCTCAGTGAAGTGAGCATAACTGATGAAAATTATATAGGTCTTTGGGATCCAAGAGCACCTTTAGTCCCTGGAGACGCTCTGCCAGCCAGAAGTGATGGAAGAATTGTATAGCCTGGACCCACGACGGCAGGAATTATTGGAGGCCAGGTTTACTACAGTAGGTATTAGTAAGGAAAACTAGAAAAGAAGAGGAAAAAACAATAAATTGATGCAAGAAGAAATAAATACATTGCAAAACAGAAGAATGGGAAATATTCAAGAGTTGGAAAATCAGGAAACAAAAGACGAAATGAAGGAGAGTACATCAGATATAACGAAAGGGACCACTTAATAGTGAGTCTTCCAACCAGAGCTTGTGCAGTGTGGGATCCTTGAGTGATAAAGAGGTAGAGACTCCCGAGAAAAAGCAGAATGACCAGTGAAAGCTGAAAAGAAAAGCTGAACCATATGAAACTAGCCAAGGGAAAGGCACTGCTAGGGTACATAAAATTAGTGATTACTTTGAGTTTGCTGGGGGAAGCGGGCCAGGAACCAGCCCTGACAGCAGTGTTCCACCAGTTGCACAATTCTCACCGCAACATTCCTTATCCAATCCCTTACTGCAATGAGTAGAACAGCCCCTCTGTGGTTTAGATGGCAGCGCTGCAAAGGAGGCGATGGAGGAGCAGTCTGCTCTGCCAACAGCCTCATGTCAGCAATGATAACAAAACCTCGGCTTGACACAGAGCAGCTGGCACAAAGGGGATCTGGCCTCTGCTTCACTTCTGTTTCAGCTCAGCAAAACAGTCCCTCATCTACGGGATCTGGCAACACGGAGCATTCCTGCAGCTCCCAAAAGCAGATCTCCATCTGGCACAGACAGACCCAGTCCGACCTCACAGTAGAAAAAATATCTGCACTAGAAAACAGTAAGAATTCTGACTTAAGAAAGAGGGAAGAATAGATGATTTATTAAGAGCCAACTGTCGATTTGACACAGCAGATTGATGAACAGCAAAAGATGCTACAGAGATACAAAGAAGATTAAATAGATGTGTGACAACGAGCAAGAAAGTCCTTATAGAAAAGTCAAAAAGAGAAGATGGAATGTAGAGATAAGAGCATGCAAGACCGCTTGAGGTTGGACCACTTTTCTACTGTCTGACAAGGGACCTCTTTTACTGAACAGTGCACAGATGGTTATGCTTTTCAGAATCTTATCAAGCAACAGGAAAGGATAAATTCACAGAGGGAAGAGATAGACAATGGAAAATGTTAGCAAAGCAGAAACCTCTTGCAATGAGTCAGGACCCTCCTGCAACCAGTGAGCAGAAACAGTGGAAAAGCAGGACCAATGGAGCTGAAAATGAAACATTAACATTAGCAGAATACCATGAACAAGAAGAAATCTTCAAACTCAGGTTAGGTCATCTTAAAAAGGAGGAAGCAGAGATCCAAACAGAGCTGGAAATGCTAGAAAGGGTTAGAAATCTATATATCAGGGAACTAAAAAGGATACATAATGAAAATAACTCATAATTTAAATGTCGCCCAACACTAAATGACAGATATTTGTTGTTACATCTTTTGGGTAGAGGAGGTTTCAGTGAAGTTTACAAGGCATTTGAACTGACAGAGCCAAGATACATAGCTGTAAAAATTCACCAGTTAAATAAAAACTGGAGAGGAGAAAAAGGAGAATTACCACAAGCATGCATGTAGGGAATACCGGATTCATAAAGAACTGGATCATCCCAGAATAATTAAGCTGTATGATTACTTTTCTCTGGATACTGATTCGTTTTGTACAGTGTTAGAATACTGTGAGGGGAATGATCTGAACTTCTATCTGAAACAGCACAAATTAATGTCAGAGAAAGAGGCCCGGTCCATTATCATGCAGATTGTGAATGCTTTAAAGTACTTAAATAAAAGAAAACCTCCCATCATACACTATGACCTCAAACCAGAGAATATTCTTTTAGTAAATGGTACAGCATGTGGAGAGATAAAAATTACAGAGCTTGGTCTTTTGAAGATCATGGATGATAGCTACAATTCAGTGGGTGGCATGGAGCTAACATCACAAAGTGCTGGTACTTATTGCTATTTACCACCAGAGTGTTTTGTGGTTGAGAAAGAACCACCAAAGATCTCAAAGGTGATGTGTGGTTGGTGGGTGTGATCTTCTATCAGGGTTTTTCTGGAGGGAAGCCTTTTGGCCATAACCAGTCTCAGCAAGACGTCCTACAAGAGAATACTATTTGTAAAGCTGCTGAAGTGCAGTTCCCACCAAAACGAGTAGTAACACTTGAAGCAAAGGCGTTTATTCCACGATGCTTGGCCTACCGAAAAGAGGACCACATTGATGCCCAGCAACTGGCCTGTGACCCCCTACTTGCTGCATCGTATCTGAAAATTGGTCTCTGTGAGTAGCCCCGCTGGAGCTGCTATTGCATCAACCTTTGGGGCGTCCAATAGTAGTTCTTTGAATTGAGACCGACTCTAAGGTCACAAACTGTTCAACACACACAAAGTGGACAAATGGCATTTAGCAGCAGGTTTGGAACATAGCAAACCTGCTATGTTGAATGGATCTGAGGAAACCTGAACCAGGTGCTTATTTTCTTGCTTTTTTCCCATCCATTGAGCATGACAGCATGAATTCTCTTTAAGGAGACACCATGGGCAGCTCCAGCCAGGCCTGGTAGGAAAAGGCCCTGCCCAAGGTTCTGGTGTCAGTGGCCACTGTGTGTGGCTACTCTGACTGAGGAAAAAATTAAAAAGAAAAACTGGTTCCGCGTACTGTGAACTTGAAAACATGCAGACTCGGGGGGGTCCCTGATACAGTGCTTCAGATGAAGAATGTGGACTTGAAAATACAGACTAGATGACTGGGTGCGGTAGCTCACCCAGTCTGTAATCCCAGCACTTTGGGAGGCTGAGGCAGGCGGGTCACAAGGTCAGGAGATCGAGACCATCCTGGCTAACACGGTGAAACCCCATCTGTACTAAAAATACAAAAAAATTAGCCAGGCATGGTGGTGAGCGCCTATAGTCCCAGCTACTCAGGAGGCTGAGGCAGGAGAATGGCGTGAACCCAAGAGGCAGAGCTTGCAGCGAGCCAAGATCACGCCACTGCACTCCAGCCTGGGCAACAGAGCGAGACTCTGTCTCAAAAAAAAAAAAAAAGAAAGAAAGAAAATACACACTAGGCTAGTCCAGTTCTTTTCTTTTAATAAAGTTTAGATAACATCTTCTGAAAAGCTTGTAGCACAAAGGCTAAGCTGCAGATGGTGTTTGACTTTGGAGGAAAAAAAATGCTGTTGCCTGTTAAAGGCACTAGAGTTTGTGTTTTATCCCTAAATAATTGCAATTTTTAAAAACGTACAGATTCCCTCACCCCTTTTTTATTTTTGAAAGAATACATTTGGTTGTAAAGTGAAACCCATATTAGCAAGTACGTAGCAATGTTCATTCCAATCAGATGCAGCTTTCTCCTCCGTCTGGTTTCCTGTTTGCAATTGCTTCCCTCGTCTCAGTAGGGAAAAAATGAGTGGGAGTACTGAGATGTGTCGGTTTTTGCCATTGGACAAAGAATGAGGTTAGAAGACTGCAGCTTGGAGTCCCTCTAGGTTTTCAACTGTTTATTCACAATTTGAACACTTGATGGTGGTCCCTTTTAATTTATTTGAAGTGCTATTTTTTTTAAAAAAATAAAGGTTCATCCATGCGAAAAAAAGAAAAGAAAAGAAAATCATATAGGTCTTTGGAAGTGGTTCTTAGGGAATACAGCAACTAAGCACTACTTATTCAAGAAAATCTAAAAGTCATTAGGAACAGTGAGAATCTGTAGTATTTGAACCACAACCAGTGCCCTCCCGTCTTCCTCCCAGGTCAATATGACAAACTCTAGGTGGGTGCAGCCAAGAAAACAGAGCTCCCTTGCCTCCCAGCTCCCATTTGAGGGCAGTGGCATCTACATGGGAGGGGCAGACTGCTAGTGTTTCTCATACATCTCCTACAAGTTGTTTAAGAGGCTAAATTGCAGGTCAGTACAGCTGAGGAGAATTCCAGGACTCCCTTCCACCCAGACCCCATTCACTTGACACAGGCTCTATCTCAGGCATGGTGTCCTGAGAATACAGGGATCCAGTTACCCTTACTTTGACTCAGTAGGGTGGAGGTTCCAAGCCAGAAGAGGAAAGCCAAGAAGACCATCACCTTCCTACCCTCCCTACCCAGCACCCTTCTCCTAAAACATGGATGCTAGAAATAATCATTCCACTCTCTCCACCGTAGCCTCTGGGGCATGGCTCAGAGATTTCACCGAGTGGGGAAAACAATTCATAAAATCAAGAGGTCAAAGGCTCTGCTAATGAACTGATGTTATTTGAATGAGTGTACAGGAAAGGTCAAATCTAAGGGCACTCAAAAACAAGATTTTGATGGAAAATAAGAAGCTGACAGCTTCAGTGAGAGATTCAAGCTAAACATAGGCCACATATTTACCAGAGGTGAACCAAGGAAAGAGATGACTAATCATAGGCCCCCGTGGTGTCAGAACAAACCTCCAATACTGACCTCAAAGGCTGTTCCTGTAGGAAGGCTTGTGTAGCAAATTGTGGTTACATGTGGTTAATTTTAGCTTTGAACATGGTAGTGGCTACACATCACCCACCCCGAGCAGCTTTGTATGTGTTCCTGAAGCAGCTTGCAGAAGCCAGGATAGGCATTAAGGTCCTGTTCTGCAAATATTGGGGAACCGTGCTTTAGTCACTGATTGCTCCTTCTGATCATGGAGGTGCAGACATGGAGGTATAAACACAGAGGTGAGCAGCTATTGCAACTCAATGCCATTGTTGCAAGCCGTTGCACTTATTCACTGGAGAGATGCTCTTTTGATTTAATGAATTGCTTTTCCCCTGCCCCTCATCCCCACCTCCTTGGCAAAATGTCTGAGCCACGCCCAGAGCCTAGGGTGGAGAAAGTGAAATGGTTCTTTCTAGTGCCCATGTTTTAGATGAATTCCTGGGGATTTAAAGACTTGGTGCTTTTCCCCTTCATTTCTCTCTCTCTCTCTCTCTCTTTTTTTTTTTTTTTTTTTTCCCCCATTTTGGGAACCAGAAATGTAAGGACTGGGACCTTTGGCAACCACATATACGGAAGAATTTAGACAGTTGCCATGCATGCCCAGGACAAGGTCCAGGCTTAGAAACGAACTCAGAAGAGCTTAAGTTTACATCTCAGGCTAATCTTTAGTATGCAGACACCCTGTAACTATTTTTTTAAACTAAATGAATGAGAACAAAAAGCCTGGCAGAATCTGATCTCCAGAGATACCACATCATAAATTTCAAATGTCCAGTTTTCAACAACAACAAAAAAATCACAAGGTGAATAAAGAAACAAAGTATGACTAATTGAAAGCAAAAAAGAAAAGAAACTGCCCCTGAAAAAGACCAGACTGTGGGTTTACCAGACAAATTAAAAACACTGTCTTAAAGATGTTTAAAGAGCTAAAAGATGATGTGGACAGTTAAGAAAACTATAAACAAAATGGAAACATCAATAAATATAGAGAAAACAAATTCTGGAGCTGAAAAGTACAACAGATTTGCTACAGGGATTTAAAAGCATATTTGAGCAAGCAGAAGAATGAGTGAATTTGAAGATAGGGTCATTGAAATCAAATTTAAGGAAGAGAAATAAAAAAGACTGAAGCTGGGCGTGGTGGCTTATGACTATAATCCCAGCCCTTTGGGAGGCTGAGGCAGGCAGATCACCTGAGGTTAGGAGTTTGAGACTAGCCTGGCCAACATGGTGAAACTCTGTCTCTACTAAAAATACAAAAATTAGCCATGTGTGGTGGCGTGTGCCTGTAATCCCAGCTATTTGGGAGGCTGAGGCAGGAGAATCACTTGAACCCAGGAGCCAGAGGTTGTAGTGAGCCAAGATCACGCCACTGTACTCCCGCCTGGGGAACAGACCAAGACTCTGTCTCAAAAAAAAAGTCTGAAAAAAAAGTGAACAAAGCCTAAGAGACGTATGGGACACCATCAAGTGGATGAATATATGCATTGTTCGGAGTGCCAGATAGAGAAAGCGTAGAGATAATTTGGAGAAATAATTGGTGAAACATTATAAAATTTGATGAAATATATGAATATAAACCTAGAAGAAACACAATAAACTTCAAGTAATATAAAATTAAAGAGGCCCACACTGAGGCACATTATAATCAAACTGTCAAAGGCCAAAGACAAAGTTTTAGAGCAGCAAGAAAGAAGCAGCATATACATAACATACATACATACACGCTATCCTCAATAAAGTTATTAGCAGATTTCTTATCAGATCTTGGAGACCAGAAGGCAGTGGGTTGAAATGTTCAAAATGCTGAAGGAAAAAAAAAAAAAATCTGTCAGCAAACAATTCTGTATTTGGTAAAGTTTTCCGTCAAAAGTGAGGCTGAAATTAAGACATTCCTGGATAAACAAAAGCTGATGGAGTTTGATAGCAGTAGACCTGCCCTGCAAGAAAGCTAAAAAGAGTCCTTCAGGTTGAACTGAAAGGACACTAGACAGAAACTAATGCCATAAAAGAAATGAAGATATCTGATAAAGGGAAATGCACAGGCATTTGTAATACAAAGATGTTACTGTAACTTTGGTTGGTAATTCCACTTTTTGATTTTTACATGATATGAGAGACTAATGCATAAAAAGGTTTTGTGTCTCTGGACACAATGTATAACAAAGTCATTTTGTGACATCAATAATTTAAAAAGTGGTGGGGACAGCGCTATGTAGGAGCCAAGTTTTTTTTTTTTTTTATGTTATTGAGGTTAAACTAGTAAATGTAACAAAGAAAACAGCTATAAAGAATACACACAAAAAGAAATGAGAAGGGAATTAAAAGATTTAGTCAAAAATCTACTAAAAAGAAAAGAACTGTAATTCAGGAAATGAGGGGAAAAAATGCTGTAAGACATAGAAAACAAAAGCACAATGATAGATGTAGATCCTTCATTTTTGGTAATTACTTTAAAGGTAAATGGCTTAAATGCTTCAATCAAAAGAGAGATTGGCAGAATGGATTAAATAAAACCAAATGTGATTGAACAGTACTGTCTACAAGAGACGCAGGTTCTGATCTGTGTCCAAAGACACTAATGAGTTAAAAGTGAAAGAATGAAAAAAGATATCCCATGCAAGTTGTAAAAAGAGCAGGAGTGAGTACAGTTGCTCCTTGAACAATTGGTGGTGGGTTAGGGGCACTGACCCCCAACACAGAAATACACAAACACATGCACACGCACATAACTTTGGCCTCCCCCAAAATGTAACTGCTAGTGGCCTACTATTGACCAGAAGACTTACCAATAACATAAATGGCTAATTAACATGTATTATGTATATGTATTATATACTGTATTCTTACAATAAAGTAAGCTAAAGAAGGTATTAAGAAAATCGTAAGGAAGATAAAAATATGTTTATTAAGTGCAAGTGGATCATCATTAAGGTCCTCATCCTCATTATCTTCACATTGAATAGGCCTATGAGGAGGAGGGAGAGGAGGAGTCAGTGTTGCTGTCTCAGGGGTGGCAGAGGCAGAAGAAGTGGAGAAGATGGAAGGGAGGCAGGAGAGGCAAGCATACCTGGTATAACTTTCCAGAACTACATCATAATTTCTCTCTGACGCTTTTTTCTTTTCTAAAAAGGTATCTATACAGTAACAGTCCTATTGTTTTCTTTAATTTCAGCACCTGTATTACAAAAGGGTCTATGTCATAAAAGAAGTTAAAAGCAGTCTTGAATAATTGGAAACCTTCTGCCAGATTATCTAATAGCAATTTGTTTTATGACATTGTTACTTGTACGTCTTCTACGTCTTATGCCTCATGGTCAGGCTTTGGAAGTGCTCATCTCTATCAAGTCATCTTTCTGTTAATTCCTCTGGTGTGATGTCTATTAGATCTTGAATTTCTCCAAGATCCATATATTGAAATCTTTACTCTCCTGCTTCCACCATCTTTTTTTTTTTCTTTCTTTCTTTTTTTCGCCATATCCACGATCTCTTCTATGATTTCCTTGATTGGCTCTGTCATAAATTCTGTGAAATCATGTACAACATCCAGATATAGTTTTCTCCAGAAGGAATTTATTGTTTTGGGGTCAATGGCTTCTATGGCTTTTTCTTTGACAGTCATGCCATCTTCAGTGCCAGTGGTGTCATGTTTCCAGTCTTTCATGATGTTCTCTCAAGGTTCTCTTCCATAGCATTAACCATCCTTTCCCTGGAGTACCATTGTAATGGGCCTTAAAGTTCCTTATGCCCTCCTCATCTAGAGGCTGAATTAGAGACACTGGGGGCACATAGACCACTTTCATGTCTTCGGTGTTGAACTGATGGGGTTCTGGGTGGCCAGGGGCATGCTCAATGTCAAAGGAGCTTCAGAAGGCAGTCCCTTACTAGAAAGGTATATCCTGACTTCAGGGACAAAGCATGGATGAAACCAATCCGGAAAAATGGTTCTCACTGTGCAGGCCTTTGTATTGTGCAACCAAAAGACTAGAAGCTGATGTTTATCTTTTCTCTTCAAGGCTGGGTGTTTGCAGTTTTATAGAAAAGGGCAGACCTAATCATAAAGCCAGCTGCATTTGCACCAAAGTAGAGTTAGCCTTTCCCTTCCTGCCTTTAATCTTGGTGTTCATTTCTCTTCCTTAGTATAACAAATGTCCCTTGTGGCACTTTTTTTTTGTTTTTTTCCCAAAGACACTTTTGTCTACATTAAAGACCTGTTCAAGCAGATATCTTTCCTCCTCAATGATTTTCTTTCTTCCTTTGAGACAGGGTTTTGCTCTGTCACCCAGGCTGGAGTGCAGTGGAGTGGTCATGGCTCACTGCAGACTTGACCTCCTGGGGTCAATTGATCCTCTCACCCCAGCCCCTCGAGTAGCTGGGACTAGAGGCATGTGCCACCATGCCTGGCTAATTTTTGTATTTTTTGTAGAGAGGGAGTTTTCCATGTTGCCCAAGCTGGTCTCGAACTCCTGGGTACAAGGAATCTGCTTGCCTTGACTTCCCAAAGTGCTGGGATTACAAATGTGAGCCACTGCGCTGAACCCTCAGTGATTTTCTTAATGGCATCTGGGACCTTGTCTGCTGCCTCTTGGTCAGCAGAAGCAGATTCTTCTGTTATTGTGACATTTTTATTTTTTATTGTTTACATTTTTGGAGACAAGGTCTCACTGTCACCCAGGCTGGAGTCCAGTGGCATGATCACAGCTTACTTGCAGCCTTGACCTCCCTGGCTCAAACAATCCTCCCACCTCAGCTTCCCAAGCAGCTAGGACTACAGGGTCATGCCACCACACCTGCCTTTTTTTTTTTTTTTTTTTTTTTTTTGTAGAGACAGGGTTTTGCCATGTTGCCCAGACTGGTCTTGAACTCTTGGGCTCAAACAATCTGTCCACTTCTGCCTCCCAAAGTGCTGGGATTACAGGCACGAGCCACTGCGCCCTGCCTAGAATTTCTAATGCCAAACATCTTTCTAAAACTATCAAGCCATTCTTTGCTGGCTTTAAATTCTCCAGCTTTAAATCCTTCATGTTTCTGTTTGTTTGTTTTTGCTCTAAGTTGTCATATAACTTCACTGTTTCTCAAATTGGATTAGAGTCTATAGGTATGCCTTATGGCAATCCTGAAGCCACATAAAAACTGCATTTTCAATATGAGATTACAAGGTATTTTGCTAAAAGTGCAAAGTTTCTGCACCTGTGGCACAGCCGCAGTGACAGCTTCATAAATTTTCTTTTTCTACAGTGGTTCTTACACTGAATTCAATTATCTTGAAATAGTGGGTAACCACAGCTGCAGACCTCAATCTACAGTACATATTAAGCAATCCATCTTTTTCTTGTAATATCATGACTTTTCTCTGCATCTTGGGAGCACTTCCAGCATCACTAGTGGGTCCAATAGTATTATTCAGTGTTTATGGAAATGCACTAAAAATGATGAAAAATATGTGAAAACTGTAAGAGATTACTTTTACTGTCATATGCAGTTTACTGGAGAAATGAACTGCTCACACAGAAATGATTAGCTTTACATTGTATTTTAAGTGAATACTTCAGCTCACCACAATAGCAACAGGACTTGGCTGTGAAATTATTATAGCAGTATACTATATACTACAGGTAATTTTATGCAGTTGTGATTTAATACTACCTCTTCACATCTGTTAACATTTCTCTTGACTGCTAATGGTACCATGTACAGTCTTTATTTGTGCATGTTTTATTAAATTTCAACTTTTTATAGGAAATTTGTATATTTCTGGATAGTAAATGATAAAATAGACTATTTTATACATTTATTTCATACCTCTTTTGCTTAATTTTTTCACTATTTCTAGGCCACATGGTTTATCTGCAAGTTTTTTTCAAATTGTCACAAATCTCCAAAAACTTTTCCAATATGTTGGAAAAACTCCATATATAATAGACCCATGCAGTTTAAACCCATGTTGTTCATGGGTCAACTGTATGTTAACATCAGACAAAATAGGCCTTAAATCAAAAAGGTCACAAGAGATAAAGAAGGATATTGTATGTTAGTAAAAGTTCAATACAGCAAGAAGATACAGCAATAATGAACATTTATGCACTTAATAAGATAACATCAAAATAAATGAAGTGAAAATTGACAGAACTAAAGGGAAAAATAGACAGTTCTACTGTAATAGTTGAAAACATCCAGCCATTCCACTACTGGGTATATACCCAAAGGATTATAAATTATGCTACTACAAAGACACATGCACACGTATGTTTATTGCGGCACTATTCACAATAGCAAAGACTTGGAATCAACCCAAATGTCCATCAGTGACAGACTGGATTAAGAAAATGTGGCACATATACACCATGGAATACTATGCAGCCATAAAAAAGGATGAGTTTGCGTCCTTTGTAGGGACATGGATGCAGTTGGAAACCATCATTCTTAGCAAACTATCACAAGAAGAGAAAAGCAAACACCGCATGTTCTCACTCATAGGTGGGAACTGAACAATGAGCTCACTTGGACTCGGGAAGGGGAATATCACACAATGGGGCCTATCATGGGGAGGGGGGAGGGGGGAGGGATTGCATTGGGGAGTTATACCTGATATAAATGATGAATTGATGGGTGCTGATGAGTTGATGGGTGCAGCACACCAACATGGCACATATATACATATGTAACAAACCTGCACGTTATGCACATGTACCCTAGAACTTAAAGTATAATAAAAAAAAAAAAAAAAAAAAAAAAGAAAACATCATTTGTCATTCCAATAATGGATAGAACAGTGAGACAGAAGGTGGAAACACAGGACTTAAAAACACAATAAGCCAACTTGATTTAACAGACATCTAAATTAAATTATGTTTGCAGTTCAATCAAGGTTAAGGTTATTTTTAGGGCCTAACTGGCTTTGTCTGCTCTGGGATTATCCAGACCTGGTCTGCATTTAAAAATTTGCTTCAATATTCCCTTTTAGGATCAAGTAATACACAACACTATATCCAACAACAACTACTACAGAATACCTATTCTTCTCAAATGCACATTAGTTATTCTCCAGGGTAAACCATATGTTAGGTCACAAATTAAGTCTCAATAGATTTTAAAATATAGATATTATACAAAGTATATTCTATGACCACAACAGTATGAAGTTAGAAAATAATAAAAGGAAAACTGGAACATTTATAAATTTGTGGAAATAATTTAAATAATATACCTTTAAACAACCCATAAGTAAAAGAAAAAAAAATCACAAGGGAAATTGAAAAATACTTAGAGATGACTGAAAACAGAAACAAAACATACAGAAACTTACGTGATGCAGCAAAAGTTGTGCTAAAGGGGATATTTGTAGCTATAGGTGCTTGCATTTAAAAAGAATAAAAATCTCAAATCAGTTATCTAACATTACATCTTAAGAACCCAGAAAAAGAGCTAACTAAAGGCTGGGAGCAGTGGCTCATGCCTGTAATCCCAGCACTTTGGGAGGCTGAGGCGGGTGAATCACCTGAAGTCAGGAGTTCAAGACCAGCCTGGCCAACATGGTGAGACCCCCGTCTCTACTAAAAATACAAAAATTAGCCAGGCATGGTGGCGGGTGCCTATAATCTCAGCTACTTAGGAGCCTGAGGTGGGAGAATCAGTTGAACCTGTGAGGTGGAGGCTGCAGTGAGCCATGATCATGCCACTGCATTCCAGTCTCAGTGACAGAACTAGACTCCATCTCAAACAAACAAACAAACAAACAAACAAAAAAACCTAAGCTCAATGGTATCAGAAGGAAGGAAATAAAGGCAGAGACAAAAAAAAAAAATTAAAGAATAGAAAAACAATAGAGAAAATCAATTAAACCAAGAATTGGTTGTTTGAAAAGATCAACCAAATTGACAAACCCTTAGCTAACTAGACTAAGAAAATGACTTAAATTACTAAAATCATAAATGAAGACAGGGATATAAATACTGATTCTACAGAAATAAAATATAAGAAAGTACTAAGAACAACTTACTACAACAAATTGGATAACATGGATGAAATGGCTCAATATCTAGGAACACAATATCATTGACATAAGTCAATACTGACTCATGAAGAAATAGAAAATTATATAAGTACATAATTAATAAGGAGACTGAATCAGTAATCAGAAAACTCTTGACAAAGAAATACCCCAGACCTGATGCCTTCCTTGGTGAATTCTACCAAACATTTAAAGACCAACTAACATCAGTCTTTTTTAGACTCTTCCAAAAAATTAAAATGAAGGGAACATTTCCAAATTTGTTCTATGAGGTTAGTGTTACTTTGATATCATAGCCATACAAAGATACTACATGAAAATAAAACTGCACAGTAGTATCCCTTATGAACACTAACACTTATGAACAGTAATATCCCTTATGAACAACAGTCTTCAACAAATACTACCAAACTGAACTCAGCACTATATTAAAAATACGTACCAGCTGGGCATGGTGGCTTCTGCTTGTAATCTCAGCATTTTGGGAGGCCAAGGCAAGTGGATCACTTGAGGCCGGGAGTTTGAGACCAGCCTGGCCAACATGGTGAAACTCCATCTCTACTAAAAATACAAAAAATTAGCCAGGTGTGGTGGGGTGTGCTTGTAATCCCAGCTTCTCAAGAGGCTGAGGCAGGGGAATTGCTTGAACCCAGGCAGTAGAGGTTGCAGTAAGCCGAGATCACATCATTGCACTCCACTCCAGCCTGGGCGACAGAGCGAGATTCTGTGTCAGAAAAAAACAAAGAAAAAAAAAGAAAAAAAGATTATATACCATGACCAAGGAGGATTTTTTCTGTTTATTTCTGTAATACAAGGATGGCTCAACATATGAAAGCCAACTAATGTAATACATCACATTAATAGAATGGAGGGAAAAACATAATGTCAATTGATGAAGAGAGAAACCATTGACATATTTCAACACTTTCATGATAAGCAATGCACATGTGATAAATCAACACACAGAAATAGATAAGCATGATAAGCAATGCACATGTGATAAATCAACACACAGAAATAGAAGGAAACTACGTTAATGTAATAAAAACCATGTATTAAAAATACACAGCTAATGTCATACTCAGGGGTAAAAGACTGAAAGTTTATCTTCAGCATAATATGGAAGTTCTAGCCAGAGCAAATAGGCAATAAAAAATAAATAAAAGGCATACAGATTGGAAAGAAGTAAATTTTTTGTGTGTTCTTATATGATTTTATATGTAGAAAGCCCTAAAGAGTCCATCCACTAAAAATGGTTAGAATAGATAGACTCAGCAAAGGAGCAGAATACAAAATCAACACACAAAAATCATTTGTGTTTGTATATACTAACAATAGAAAATCCTAAAAGGAAATTCAGGAAACAATTTTAGGTACTATAGCATCAAAAAAGATAAATCAAGGTGGCAAAAGACTTGTACACTGAAAACTACAAAATGTTGCTGAAATGTATTAAAGAATAAATGGAGATGTGTAAATCCATTCATGTACATTGATAGGAAGACTTAATATTGTTAAGATATTATATGGTACTACCCAAAGCAATCTACAGGTTCAATGCGATCTCTATCAAAATACCAAAGGTGTTTTTGCAGTAATAGAAAAATATATCCAAAAACCTATATGGAATCCAAAGGGACCCCCGATAGTCAAAATAATTTTAATAAAGAACAACATTGGAGGTCTCGCACCTCCTGCTCTCACACCTCCTGATTTTAAGAGTTGTTAGAAAGCTATAAATCATAATAGTGTAATAGTGTGGTGCTGCTATAAAGACAGATGTATAGAACAATGAAAAAGAATAGAAAGCCAAGAGGCCCTCAAAAGTATGAGTAAATGGTTTTAGACAAGGGTACCAAGACCATTCAATGGCAAGGACAGTCTTAAAAAAATGATGCTGGTGAGCATGGTGGCACATACCTGTAATTCCAGCTACTCAGGAGGCTGAGACAGGAGAATCACTTGAAACTTGGAGGCGGAGTTTGCAGTGAGCAGAGACTGGGCCACTGCATTCCAGCCTGGGTGACAGAGTGAGACTGTATCTCAAAAAAAAAGAAAAATAAATGCTGGGAAAACTGGGTATTGACATGCAAAAGAATGAAGTTGGATTCTTACCTAACACCATATTGTCAAAGTAACTCAACATGGATTAAAGGCCTACATGTAAGAGTTAAGATTGTAAAGCTCCCAGAAGAAAACACAGGGGGAAAGCTTGATGACACTGGATTTGGCAATGATTTATTGGATATGACACCAAAAGCACAAGCCACAAAAGAAAATATAGACAAATTTTACTTTATCAAAATTTATAACACCTTTACCTTTTTTTAAAGGACACTATCGACAATGAAAAGGCAACACACAGAATGGGAAAAATTTTTCAAAACACATATTTGATAAGAGATTAATATTCAGAATATATAGATAACTCCTAAAACTCAACAACAACAAAATGAACAAATTGATTAAAAAATGGGCCAAGGACTTGAGTAGACATTAAAAAAAAAGATATTCAGATGGCCCGTGAGCATATGAAAAGACACTCAACATCACTAGTTATTAAGGAAATGCAAATTAAAACCAAAATGAGATACTACCTCATCCTCAATGGAATGGCTGCTATCAAAAGATGGAAGGGAGGGAGAAAGAAAGGAGATAGGAATTAAAAATATCAGGTGTAGTTGAGGATGTGGAGAAGTTGGAACTCTTGTGCATTGTTGATAGGAATGTAAAATGGTACAGCTGCTATGGAAAATGGTGCAGCTATTGTGGCAGTTGCTCAAAAAATTAGAAATAGAATTACTATATGATCCAGCAATTCCACTTCTGAGTATATACCCAAAATAATTGAAGGCAGAATCTGAAAGATATTTTCACACCCATGTTTATGGCAGCATTATTCACAAAAGCCAAAAAGTGAAAGCAACCCATGTGTCCATTGATGGATGAATGGATAAACAAATTGTAGTATGTTCAGACAATGCAATATTGTTCAGATTGAAAGTGTTAAACATAGTTTTACCATCTTGCTCAACAATTCTACTCCTAGAAATATACCCAAGAGAAATGAAAACAGATACTCAAATGCTTGTACACAAATGTTCATATGTACATGTTTGTACTGTGTGTATTCATATTTGTCCTGCAAATGCAAAAATCTGAATACTGTACCATATGTATGTATACACACATATGCATGTGTGTGTATCTCTCTATATAATATACTATTGGTGAATATTCTTAACATTGTGTAGGTAACCACACAACACTTTTTTTACAATGATGCAAAAATATAAAAAGGAGTATTATTAAGTGAGAATATTTGTATACAATTTCCCTATCCCAGAGAATGGCTCCATCATGCATATTGACCCAATGATCCCTTATATACTCCTCTTACAAGAAAAACTGAGACATGATGAAAAATTTTAGAGAGTTTATTTGAGCAAACAGCAATTTGTAAATCAAGAAACACCAAACCAAAAGAAGCATAAGGGACAGGTTTTTACAGAGTGAATGTGGAAATAAAGAAAATATTTGATGGGTTACAGTTGTACAGTTGCCTTATTTGGTCTATTCCATTAGAAAGTCCCTAGTTATGTAAGTTAGTTGGCTACTTCTGATTGGTTGAGCATGTATCATATATCTCTGATAACCTGCTTTAAAATCTGCTCTATCTGAAACTAATTGGCTATCCCCAGTTTCTTTTCATTAGTACTAGCATTCAGATATTCAATTGTACCAGCATCATTTATTGTACAGATCTTATTTTCCCATTGAATTACATTGGCAACTCAATAGTGTACAATTGCCTAGGTTCAGCCCGTGTGGAGAAATGGTAAATGACCTAGTGAAGAAAAAGCTAGAAATCCTCAGGGTGCCCAGGCAGGGCTCCTCCTCTCTAGAATTGAATTTTTGTTATCCTCATTACTTCTACCACTCTCCGACGTCTTTGAAAATACAAAAAATACAACTGTTATTATTTGTCTAGTGTTTTTTCCAGGTGTTGAAGTGGGAGCATTGACCTAATACAACTTAGTAACTGTATCTTTTTTTAGGAGTGGAACACAGAATGACATAATATGATTCCTTCTTGTGGACAGCAAGCCACCCAGATGCCGAGGCAAGAGATTGAGGGCATGAGCTGTTCCAGTATAATAAAATATATAAAGTAAGAATAGTTATACTAGATATAGATAATAGATATGATTATGTATGAATATCATTAATCATTAGTTTGTAGCAGTTACTCTTTATTCCAATATTATAATAATCCTTGCTCTACAATTATAACTTAGGAAAAACCAGGCCATACAGAGATAGGAGCTGAGGGGACATAGTGAGAAGTGACCAGAAAACAAGAATGTGAGCCTTCTGTTATGCCCGGGCGGGACCACCAGAGGGCTCCTTGGTCTAGCGGTAATGCCAGCGTCTGGGAAGACGCCCGTTGCCAAGAGGACCATGTTCTAGCGGTAGCATCAGTCTCAAGGAAAAACACCCACTACTTAGCAGACCAGGAAAGGGCGTCTCCCTTTCCCCAGAGGAGTTCACAGAAGACTCTACTCCTCCACCTCTTCTGGAGGGCCTGACATCAGTCAGGCCCACCCACAGTTATCCGGAGGCCTAACCGTCTCCCTGTGATGCTGTGTTTCAGTGGTCACGCTCCTAGTCCGCCTTCATGTTCCATCCTGTACACCTGGCTCTGCCTTTTAGATAACAGTAGCAAATCAGTGAAAGTACTAAAAGTCTCTGATATGCAGAAATAATAGCGTAAGTTCTCTCTCTCTCCTCTCTTTCTCTCTGCCTCGGCTGCCAGGCAGGGAAGGGCCCCCGGTCCAGTGGACACGTGACCCACATGACTTTACTTATCATTGGAGTTGGCTCTCACTCCTTACCCTGCCCCTTTGTCTTGTATCCAATAAATATCAGCGCAGCCTGACATTCGGGGCCACTACTGGTCTCCGTGTTTTGGTGGTAGTGGTCCCCTGGGCCCAGCTGTCTTTTCTTCTATCTCTTTGTCTTGTGTCTTTATTTCTACAATCTCTTCTCTCCACACACGGGGAGAAAAACCAACCGACCCTGTGGGGCTGGACCCTACACTTCCAAATTAAAATAAAATTGTAATGAATCAGAATTTATAAGCTGATATACAAAATAAAGTATAAATAATGTTTATTATCATTATACAATTATTTAGCTATTAAAGAAGAATGAATGCCATTACTTTATGCTTATGAATGACCCATACTCTCATTTTATTAACTTGGAAACTTTATTTGATAACCCATCCTTGATATTAAGATTCACATTATTAATATCAGGCTGGATGCAGTGGCTTATTCCTGTAATCCCAGCACTTTGGGCAACCCAGGCAGGGTGAGTGGATCACTCTAGCCCAGGAGTTCAAGACCAGCCTAGCCAACATGGCAAGACCTTGTCTCTACGAATAATTAAAAAATAATTAGCCGGGTGTGGTGGCAGGTGCCCGTAGTCCTAACTACTCGGGAGGCTGAGGTGGGAGGATCACTTGAGTTGGGGAGGCAGAGGTTGCAGTGAGCCGAGATCGCAACACTGCACTCCAGTCTGGGTGACAGAGTGAGACCTTGTTTCAAATAAATAAATAAATAAATAAATAAGATTCACTATTATAATTCAAATAATTATTTCAATAATATATAATTATGTTTTCTACTTAGTAATTAAGTAGTAATGCTAGTTACAAGGCTGAAAAAGTATTCCTGAAAATTCTCAATTTATGAACTGAAGTTTGATGTTATAACAAGATAGATATTCAAACCACCACCCTCAGGTACAGTTAATGTAGTAGATTGCACTCTGAAATATCCAAATTAATGCCCAAATTAAAAAACAATATTAAAGAATAAATATGCTGCCATGGTTGTAGGTATATGTTAAGGATGTGTCATTTCTAAGGTATATTCTTATGGGGAAAACTAGTCTTAAAACATATGGGTATTCTATGGACCTACCTGGTGTATGTAGAATTCATTTGGATTTTTTTCTGAGGAAAATCTTCAAATATAAAGTAGAAAGAGTATGCCTATTATTTCACGGAACACATTTTCTTTTCTTTTTCTTTTTTCTTTTTTTATGAAACAGTGTCCCTCTGTTGCCCAGGCTTGAATGCAGTGGTGCCATCCTGGCTCACTGCAACCTCCACCTCCTGGGTTCAAACAATTCTCCCACCTCAGTGCCCATCCCCGCCTGCCCCACCTCCAGTAGCTGGGATTACAGGAGGGCACCATCATGATCGGCTGTTTTTGTATTTTTTGTAGAGAGGAGGTCTTGTTATGTTGCCCGCATTTGTCTGGAACTCCTGAGCTCAAGTGATCTGCCTGCCTTGGCCTCCCAAAGTGTTGAAATTACAGGCATGAGCCACTGCGCCCAGTCGTGGCATATTTTCATATATTTTGCTATATTTGTTGTTACTTTTTGCACAAAACATTTGAAATTCCTAAGTATTGCATCACTAAAAGTTAAGCACATTTTTTACAGCACCACAATGCATATTAGTATTGCAGCCAGTAAATATAACAATAATTTCTTAATATTATAAATAGTTCAATTTTAATAAAAATTACCCTATTTGTTCCTAAAATGTCTTTTACAGTTGATTTGCTTAAACCATATCCAATACAAAACTATGCATTTGACTTGTTATGTCAGTAGTCACATTCGCATCCATAACTTGGCGGTGTTTAGAAGGGCACCATGTAACAGAAACCTTTAAAATAAATTGGAAACGCTGACATTTCCCAGGGAGCAGGAGCGAGTGTACAGGCTTATGGGAAATGTACTTTCTCTCTGGTATTGGCGCGGGGCGGGGGGTTCCTTTTCCGGGCACGCACTCCCACCACTTGTTGGTAAATTGACTCCCCTCAGGGGCTGGGCCACACCACTGGGGAGCAGGGAGGGGCAGGTGAGCCGCAGAGGGTTGGGAGAGGGTCCAGGGGCATTGGCGTCTCTGTCGCGGGAGGCGTGCCTGGGCTTCAAGTAATGCAAATGGGTGGGAGGCTGAGGCGGGAGGATCGCTCCAGCCTGGGTGAACAGAGACAGAGAGAGAGACCCTGTCTCAAAAAAAAAAAAAAAAGAAAAAGAAAAAGAAAAAGGAAAAGGAACCAAGTTTAGAGAGGTGAACTGACTTACCCAAGATCATATAACCAGCAGCTGCAGGAACCTAGTTTTTGAACTCTGTTCTCCATGTCTCCTTGTTCTTTTTAATTATCCACCATGTTTAAAACCCAGCATCCTTATTCACAGCATTGAGCACTGATGTGCCTTCACGGGAAACTTGGCCCTGTGTGTTTCCGGGATTCTTGATGTTTCTTCTGAGCTCCAGGGTCAGGCAGTATGATTGAAGTTTCTAAGCCAGGTAAGCCTTGTCCAGCATGTGTCCTTGGGGGACTCTGTTTGAATTCGTAGATGGCCCAGGCCTTGATTCTCAGGGAAAGTATGTTATCTGAAGGTCAGGTTGAAGATTCCAACTGAATTTACTTTGTCCCCTTGTCCCAGCATCCTTGAAACAAAGTAGCTTTTGAGGTAATAAGGAGTAGTTCCTAAGAACCCACGTGGAAGGTCACACTTCTGATCTGAGACCTTTCAGCAGAGCCTGAGAGCAGAGTGGAAAAGGTCAGGAAAGAACATGTCCGGAACTGCCTGTTCACTGAAGACATTCTTGGTGCTCCTGTACAGTTAAGTAACACTTGATGATGTCAGCACATGCGGAAACCACGGCAGACTGTCCAGTGGATGGGCTTTCAGGAGGAGATTAGCTGCCAGCGTGAGCAAGGGGCAGGCAGCACAGGAAAGGACATGTCACTGCCCACTGTGAGGACTGTGAGAACACAGTCTGGGGAAGGCATCGCCTAGATGGGGAACTCGCCCCTGTGCTCCTCCATCAGCCTGCTCCCTTCCTGTCTACTCATTGTCTTTGAAGCCTGTAGAGATGCATCATTGTTCCTATTCTGATGTTACAAAAATCAAGTGACAGTGTTGTATAAAGGTGAAAAAATGGGCCTAGAAGATATAACTTATTTAATCATGTCATTTGTTAGTGGCATACTCAGAAAATAACTCATTAGGGCTGGGCTCAGTGGCTCATGCCTGTAATCCCAGCACTTTGGGAGGCCGACGTGGGAGGACTGCTTGAGCCCAGGAATTCAAGACCAGTCTGGGCAACATAGTGAGACCCGGTCTCTAGAAAAAAAATTATCTGGCTGTGGTGGTGCATACCTGTAGTCCTCCTCCTTAAGAGGCTGTGACTGGAGGATCACTTGAGCTTCAGCCCAGGAGTCAAGGCTGCAGTGAGCTGTGAATCGTGCCACTGTGGTCCAGCCCAGGCAACAGAGCCAGACTCTGTCTCAAAACAAAAAACAAAAAAGTCTAAGTGCCATCCAGTCTTAAACAATTAAGCCACATCAAGTTTTTAAAAGTAAAAGATCCTTTTGAGAAACTGCAACTGAGTTAAAATAAACAATTAAAGCACCCCCATTGTTTTCTGGAAATGTTGAGGAGGATTTTCTAACTGAAGGGACAAGTACTATCATTAAGAAGGCTGAGAAACAATACAGCCAGGGCATTTTTTCCAGTGTTTTAATGACGGCTCAGTCTTTCTTTTCTGTATTGTAATTTGCTTAATTGACTGTCTGTTTTAAATTTTTCTTTTAGCCAATGGGAGGGGAACATGCATTTTTTATGATTCAGTAGGAAATATTTACACTGATCTAATGAAGAATTGCATGTCTAAACTTTTGGTGACCTGTCAGAGTCAGCATAGACATGTGGGTGTTCCTCCACAGGGTCTCTCCTGTTCTTAGGGTTAAAGGGACATTGCCCCCAGGGGCCTTGCATGCAAGTTTTGTAGGCAGGTGAGTCTGTGTGCTGCATGGCAGCCAGGCTGCACAGGATCTCATTCTCTTTCCTTCTTCCCCAGCTTTACCTTTATAATTCTCTTCCATTCTCCATGAGTAACAAGAAATGAACGGACCTCAGGGGAGTTGTTTATTCTCACTTTGTTTTACAATGGACTTTGTGAGATTTATAAGGGGACAGAAATTAAAACAGAAAAAATAGAAATAGATAAAACTCAACATCAGGGAAACTATAAAGTAGCAGGTCAGTAACTGAGCAAAGTCAGTTTTCGATACATGCAGGTCCTGTAATGTCCCGGATTATCCAAGTTGAGCTGCAGATTTGCCTCTGATCTTTCTGACAGCAAAAGAGAATTCAAAGAAAAGTCTTTCAGGAGATTAAAACATTGGGGTTCAAGTGGACGGTTTTTCAGTGGTCTTGCTTCATCCAGAGATAAAATTCAGAGTATCCAGAAGAAGGCTGAATGGTCTGCATGCCCTTAACATAGCTCTGCTTGAACAATTCCCTCCCTTCATCTGTGGTACTACACATGAGACTGCCACTCACTCTGCTTCCTTGCTGACACTTGGTGTTGTCGGACTTTAGACTTCTTGTCAATCTAACTTCTGTGAAAACCCTGTCATTTTAATATGCATTTTTCAGATTACTAATGAGCTTATATATCCTATATTTATGTTTTTTTGTGAACAGACTACTATTTTTGAATCATTTTTCTATATTATTTTTAAGGCTCTTCTATATATTTTGGAGAATAATTCTTTGTGTATTATATTTGTTACCCACTCTCCAAGTTTTTCTTTTGTATTTTACTTATGCAGTGCCTTTGGCTTTATGAGAATGTTTTTATCTCTGCTGATCTGTTGATGTTTTTGTATTTGAGTTTTTAAAATCTTATTTTAAAGTTCTTATTTAATTCAATATAATGATTTTTTTTTTTTTTTTTTTTGAGACGGAGTCTTGCTCTGTCACCCAGGCTGGAGTGCAGTAACACAATCTCAGCTCACTGCAACCTCCACCTCCTGGGTTCAAGGGATTCTCGTACCTCAGCCTCCTGAGTAGCTGGGTCTACAGGCGCATGCCACCACGTCCAGCTAATTTTTTGTATTTTTAGTAGAGATGGAGTTTCACCATGTTAGCCAGATGGTCTCGATCTCCTGACCTCATTATCTGCCTGCCTCAGCCTCCCAAGGTGCTGGGATTACAGGTGTGAGCCACCACGCCCAGCCAATATAATGATATATTTTTAAAAAATGTTGTTTAGGCTGGGCGCAGTGGCTCACGTCTGTAATCCCAGCACTTTGGGAGGCTGAGGCGGGCAGATCACCTGAGGTTGGGAGTTCGAGATCAGCCTGGCCAATATGGCGAAACCCCGTCTCTACTAAAAATACAAAAATTACCTGGGCGTAGTGGCGGATGCCTGTAATCCCAGCTACTTGGGAGGCTGAGGCAGGAGAATCACTTGAACCTGGGAGGCAGAGGTTGCAGTGAACCGAGATCATGCCACTGCACTCCAGCCTGGGTGACAGAGCGAGGCTCCATCTCAAAAAAAAAAAAAAAAAAGAAAAAAGAAAAAAGAAAAAACGTTGTTTAATGTTTATACACTGCTGGTGGGAATGTAAATTAGTTCAGTCACTGTGGAAAGCAGTTTAGTGATTTCTCAAAGAACTTAAAACAGAACTACCATTCTATCTAGCAACCTCATTAGTGAGTATATACCCAAAGGAATATAAGTCATTCTGCCATAAAGACACATGCACACATATGTTCATTGCAGCACTATTCACAATAGCAAAGACATGGAATCAACCTACATACCAATCAATAGTAGACTGGATAAAGAATATATTGTACATATACACCACGGAATACTATGTAGCCATAAAAAAGAATGAGATCATGTCTTTTGCAGCAACAAAAGGTGGAGCTAGAAGCCATTATCCTGAGTGAACTAACACAGGAACAGAAAACCAAATACTATATATTCTCACTTGTAAGTGGGAGCTAGATATTGAGTACACATGAACACAAGGAAAGGAACAAGAGACACTGGGGACTATTTGAGGGTAGAGGATAGGAGGAGGGTGAATGTCGAAAAACTACCTGTGGAGTACTATGCTTATTACCTGGGTGACAAAATAATCTGTAAGCCAAAATTCATGACATTCAACTTACCTATATAACAAACCCATACATGTACCCATGAACCTAAAATAACAGTTTTTTAAATTTTTAAATTAACATACTATTTCTAGTGTTTTCTTTTTTCTTTCTTTTCTTTTTTTATTTTTATTTTCAACAGAGACAGGGTCTCATTATGTTGCTGAGGTGTGTCTTGAACTCTTGGGCTCAAGCAATCCTCCTACCTCAGGCTCCCAAAGTGCTGGGAAAACAAGCATGAGCCACCACACCTGGCCTACTTCTAGTATTTTTTAATATTAGAAAAATATTTAAGTCTTGACTCAATCGGGAACTCATTATTGTAGATAATATGAAGACAAGTCTAATTTTACTTTTTTCCACATAATACCAGTTGCAGCGAACCCTAGTTATTAGCGTTTTTCTCCAGTGAATTATAATGCCACAGTTATCATTACTTGTATTACTATGTCTGTGTATTTTTTCTTCCATTCGTCCTTAATTAATTCTCCATTAGGTTCGTCTTGTCCTGTCTAACCCTTCTTACTGGTCTTACTGAGTGACAGCTGGCATCCTTACCTTGCACCTGACTTTCAGAGATAACTCAGGAAGTGTTAGCAAACACTAGAATACTTTTTTATTTTTGACGAAGTCTTGCTCTGTCGCCAGGTTGGAGTGCAGTGGCGCGATCTCAACCTACTGTAACCTCTGCCTCCCATGTTCGAGCAATTCTGCTTCAGCCTCCCGAGTAGCTAGGACTACAGGCGCAATCACGCTCAGCTAAATTTCATAGTTTTAGTACAGATGGAGTTTCACCATGTTGGTCAGGATGGTCTCGATCTCTTGACCTCGTGATCTGCCTGCCTCAGCCTCCCAAAGTGCTGGGATTGCAGGCATGAGCCACTGTGCCCGGCCAACACTGGAATACTTTCTGTAGGCTTGGAGTCTATATTCACTATCCTGTTATGTAAGTTTCTTCCTACACCTTACTTGCCAGGAGAAATTTTTTTTAAGTTTTGATGTCCATTATACTTTTTGTGTTTTCTGTACCTTTAAAGATAGATTTTGATTACTGATTTGATTTCTCAGTTGGTTTATAGTTTTTCTGGTTTTCTAATAACTCTGGTACAATTTTGGATACACATTTATTGTATGTTTTCACACACTTATTTTAAAATTGTACATTTTTTAAGGTTTTTTATTTATATTAATCTTTAAAAGGCATGATTCTTAAAATCTTTAATCTGTAGTTAATGTTAATTTTTCATTCCAGTTTTTATCACTCATTATATTGCACTTTAATATGGAAGCTATTGATTAGAAAATGAAAAACTGTCTTCTGGCTGGTCAAACATCTGAAGACCTAGGTTGGCTGCTGGGTTTTTTCAACATGTTCCCAACCTTTTGTTTTTAAAGGAATTAGAATGTTTATTACATTTATAAGGTTAATTTTCATTCAAATGGCTTTCTTCTTTTTGTCTTTTGTTACTGCTTTTAATTATTTGGAGAACATTATATGCTTTTCATAATGATGACATCTCATTGAAATCCATCTGTCTCCCACCTCCCTATTGTGGGGTGGCTATTTCAAGTTCATCAGATAAGCCAGAAGCTAATCTCCACCTCTTCAATTGGTATATGAAAAACAGAAAAAGCCCCATACAAAAGAGTATACCTGAAAACAAATATACCTGAAACTAATAGTGTGCTAAAACTGCCAAGGTTTTACTCACATTTTTGTATCAGTGTATTCACATCTAGCATAATAAATGGCCACTAACATACTGTAGAAATAAATAACAAAGGCTGGGCGTGGTGGCTCATGCCTGTAATCCCAGCAATCTGGGAGGCTGAGGCAGGCAGATCACCAGATCAGGAGATTGAGACCATCCTGGCTAACACGGTGAAACCCTGTCTCTACTAAAAATACAAAAAATTAGCCGGGCGTGGTAATGGGTGCCTGTAGTCCCAGCTACTCGGGAGGCTGAGGCAGGAGAATGATGTGAATCCGGGAGGCAGACCTTGTAGTGAGTGGAGATCGTGCCACTGCACTCCAGCCTGGGAGACAGAGTGAGACTCCATCTCAAAAAAAAAAAAAAGGAAATAACAAAGTATAAGTAAAACAAAAACATAGGCCATTTTTCAACCTCAACGTGGGAACCTGACTGTCAGAGCTAAAGTATGCTTCCAGTACACATTTTTGTTTTTAGATAGTGGGGTCTCACTCTTTTGTCCGGGATGGAGTGCAGTTGTTCAGTCATGGCTCATTGCAGCCTTGACCTTCTGGGCTCAAGCAATGTTCCAATCTAAGCCTCCCATGTAGCTGGGACTACAGGAGTGCACACTCACACTTGGCTAACTTTTTTTTAAATTTTTTAAAAATTTTATTTTATTTATTTATTTAGAGATGGAGCCTCGCTCTGTCGCTAGGCTGGAGTGCAGTGATGCCATCTTGGCTCACTGCAACCACCGCCTCCCAGGTTCAAGCAATTCTGCCTCAGCCTCCGAGTAGCTGGGACTACAGGCATGTGCCACTATGCCCAGCTAATTTTGGTATTTTTAGTAGAGATGGGGTTTCACCATGTTGATCTCTTGACCTCGTAATCCGCCTACCTCCGCCTCCCAAAGTGCTGGGATTACAGGTGTGAGCCACTGTGCCCGGCCTAACTTTTTATTTTGTAGAGACAGGGTCTCCCTATGTTGCCCAGACTGGTCTTGAACTCCCAGGCTGAAGTGATTTTCCAGCTTCAGCCTCCCAAAATGCTGGATTACAGGCATGCGCCACCATTCCCAGCCCTAGTATACATTTTTTAAGAGCTCTCCGAAGCGGAGAAAACTAGTCATTCCCAAATACACCTCACTATACATCTGCCTTCCAAACTTTTATTCTATTCATCCAGGTGGGTTTTTAATTTAATTAATTAACTAATTAATTAATTTAGATGGAGTCTCACTCTGTCGCCCAGGCTGGAGTGCAGTGGCATGATCTTGGCTCACTGCAAGCTCCATCTCCTGGGTTCACGCCATTCTTCTGCCTCAGCCTCCCGAGTAGCTGGGACTACAGGCGCCCACCACCACAGGTGGCTGAATTTATTTATTTTACATTTTTAGTAGAGACGGGATTTCCCCATGTTAGCCAGGATGGTCTTGATCTCCTGACCTCGTGATCTGCCCGCCTTAGCCTCCCAAAGTGCTGGGATTACAGGCGTGAGCCACTGTGCTTGGCCCCAGGCAGGTTTTAAGTACAATTGAAAGAAAAGATAAAGCTTGTGGTTCATTCATCCACTTCCTACTAGAGTGGAAGTAGTGTCCTAACACTTCAGGTGTTCTTAGTAAACTAAGCTGGAGGAATTTTTCCCTTGTTCTAGTCCAGAGTAAATATTTGTTTATCGAGAAATATATAATTCCTTCCCCTATCTGTGTTAGTCACCTGTAAAGAGATGAATACAGGCTGGTATTTTGTTCCTCTAGGCTCCTCACTCAACACAGCTGATGTTATAGAGTTCATATTTTCCGAGAAGAAACTTTTTTACAATAAAGGTACCAGAGAGAGGCTGAATGCCATAAGCTCTGTGTACTTGGGTACATTTTTTGGATGAGTAAGCTAATAAATTATCTGTTGTTCTGTAATTATGTTTGCACCCTGCCTGAGAGAAAATGATCTTCATTGCCCTGTCCCTTGAAAGCACTGACAAGGGGTTATCAAAAAAGACACTTCAGAAAATGGCTTATCTTTCTAGATTACCATAAAACACCATTTTAGTTGGCACTGATATTCAGCAGACACCTTTTGAGCTCTTCCTGAAATGTTTGCCCTCTCCACCTAACAATAAGTTTATGGAGTCTGAAAAATTAATCTGTAGAGGGCATTTTTCCTCAAAGCAGTCTCCCCTGGCTTTTTAGCAGTTTTTTTTTTTTTTTTTAGATATAATTTATGTAATTTAACATTCATCCACTGTGTGTACAATTCAGTGATACTTATTAAATTTTAACAGTTGTGCAAACATCGCCACAATCCAATTTTACATTTATATCACCCAAAAACATTCCTTCACGCCAATATGCTGTCAATTCCCACTGTAACCCCCAGCCAATCACTCATCTGCCCTGTCTCTATAAAATTATCTTTCAGCCTGGCCAACATGGTGAAACCCTGTCTCTAACAAAAAATGTAAACTTTAGCCGGAGGTGGAGGCACGTGCCTGTAGTCCCAGCTGCTCAGGAGGCTGAGGTGGGAGAATCGCTTGAACCCAGGAAGCAGAGGTTGCAGTGAGCCAAGATTGTGCCACTGCACTCCAGCCTGAGAGACAAAGTGAGACCCTGTCTCAAAAAAAAAAAAAAAAAAAAGTCTTTCTAGACATTCATATAAATATTTAGTCTTTTATGTCTAACTCCTTTTAACAAAATGATTGTTTTAGGTTCATCCATGTTGTAGGGGGTTCCAGTTTATCCATATCCTCAATGTCATTTGTTATTGTCTGTTTTTATAATAACCATTCTAGTAATCATGTAGTGGTATCTCATTGTATGTTTAATTTGTAGTTCTCTAGTGACTAATGATGTTTGCTTTGTTTGCATGTGTGTATTTTCTTTATTTTTTGAGACGGAGTCTCATTCCATCACCTAGGCTGGTGTGCAGTGGTGCCTTCATGGCTCACTGCAACCTCCACCTCCCAGGTTCAAGTGATTCTCCTGCCTCAGTCTCCTAAGCAGCTAGGAGTACAGGCACAGGTCACCATGCCTGGGTAATTTTTGTATTTTTAGTGGAGATGGGGTTTCACTATGTTGACCAGGCTAGTCTTGAACTCCTGACCTCAAGCAATCCACCTGCTTCAGCCTCCCAAAGTGCTGGGATTACAGGTGTGAGCCACTGCATCTGGCCCTTACATTTATATATTTTCTTTGATAAATGTCTCATTCAAGTCTTTTGCATGTTTTTAGAATTGGATTATTTGTCTTATTAAGTTGTAAGTCTGTTTTTTTTTTTTTTTTTTTTTTTTTGAGACAGAGTCTCACTCTGTCACTCAGGCTGGGGTACAGTGGCATGATATCTTGGCTCACTGCAACCTCCACCTCCCAGGTTCAAGCAATTCTCCCACCTCAGCCTCCTGAGTAGCTGGGACTACAGGCGCCCAGCACTACACCCGGCTAATTTTTTTATTAGTAGTAGAGATGGGGTTTCACCATGTTGGCCAGGCTGGTCTCGAACTCCTAACCTCAGGTGATCTGCCCGCCTTGGCCTCCCAATGTGCTGGGATTACAGACTTGAGCCACCGTGCCTGGCCAAATTATAAGTCTTTATATATTCAAGTTATAAGACTTATCAGAAATATTACTTGCAAATGTTTTCTACTAATATATAGCTTATCTTTTCATTGTCTCAGTGTTATCTTTTGAATCACAATAGCTATCACTTTTAGCGAAATCTAGTTTACAATTTTTTTTGTATGAATTGTGCTTTGTCTTGTCTAAGAACTCTTTACCTAACCAATGGTCACAAAGATTTTTCTTCTATAAGTTTTATACTTTTAGCCCTTATATCTGGGTCTTTGATTCATTTTGCTTTAATTTTCATATATTGTGTGAGGTAAAGGTCTAAGTTATTACTTTTTTTTGGCATGGGGATATACAATTGTCCCAGCATGATTTGTGGACATACAATTTGTTTTAATGCCAAATTTAATTTCCTCTGGAAGTATCTTGGCCCTTTGTCAAAAATCAGTTGACCAAAAAAATAAAAATAAAAAAACCAAAAACCAAAGAGCATACATACAAAAGCAGAACAGGCAAAAAGATCAGTTGACCACTGACACATAACATCCTGGGCAGTAAAAGTTTATTCCTGGACTCAATTAATTTCCATTATCTATGTGCTTGTACTTATGCCAGTGCCACACTGTCTTGATTATGGTAACTTTATAGTATACTTTATTTATTATTTATTTATTTAATTAATTTATTTTTATTTTTTGAGATGGAGTCTTGCACTGTCACCCAGGCTAGAGTGCAGCGGTGTGGTCTCAGCCCACTGCAACCTCCGCCTCCCAGGTTCAGGCAATTCTCTTGCCTCTCAGCCTCCTGTGTAGCTGGGATTACAGGCCCGTGCCACCATGCCCGCCTAATTTTTTGTATTTTTAGTAGAGACAGGGTTTCACCATGTTAACCAGGAAGTTCTGGATCTCCTCACCTTGTGATCCGCCTGGCTCAGCCTCCCAAAGTGCTGGGATTACAGGCATGAGCCAATGCACCCGGCCTATGGCATACTTTAAAATCAAGTAGTATAAGTTTTACAAATTTGTTCTCTTTCAAGATTGTTTTGGTTTCTTAGACATGACACCTAAAGCATGAGCTACCAAAGGAAAAAAAATGAATAATTTGGACATCGACAAAATTAAAACTTTTGTGCATCATTACAATATTCAGCCTTATTTAATCCATAAACATGGAATGTCTCTTTATTCAGTCCATGTAAATAAAAATTTTCATAAATTCACAAAGGTAGAATACAATTATTAACCCTACAAAATGAATTTTGAGAAAGGAAGCAGCTGTAAACTATATGATACTTTGAAATCCATAAAACAAAAGGTAGTACTGTTTAAAAAACTAAACTGATCTTTCATGCTCTTATTTTTTCAATGGAATGGTTCATGTATAAACATATGTAACATTAAAACTATGCAACCTCGAGATTATGTCTACATTTTAAATTATTTGCATTATATAGTCATATAATGCATATAGCACTTTTTTTCTCATTTTTCTAATTTTTACTGGGTTGCCTTGGAACTAAATAGTAGGCTATTGGAACTGATATTGTTGGTTGCCTACTCTACAAGTTATTCCACATTATTTTCCTGCTGTCAGCCTGGATGTTAACCCTCTCCCACATGATTTGGGAATGACATGAAACACAGAGGCACTGTGGGCGTAAAAACAACCTATAATCAGAATATATTCGAATCCCAAATAGAATAATTCACTGTTTTTCCAGAGTAGAAGTATTCCAGTGAAATCATCCTGCCAAAAGAATCTGATTGATCTCTGCAAAAAAATGCTAATATATTGAGTGCTCTGCATTGGTCTCTACTTCTGAAAAGTCAGATATTTAGCAGGAGCTTGATCAGCCTTAGTGAGATAAAACCCATGTTTTCAGGCCCAGATCTAGTGCCCATTTCCTGCTGTCATGGCTACTCCATTCTTGGGCTTGTGGGACCTAGACTCATGGGACCTAGGCTGACAGCCACTGGATAAATGATTCTGTCCACTGCCTCTTCTGTGGTAGCTGATCTTTGACGGACATTAACAAAAGGCTCAAAGATCTGCACAATTTGTGTGTACTACCAGATATCCAACCCACTTCTTCTTTACAAGACCTCCTTGGCTCCAGTCTTCCAATCCTATTCCAACCAATCAGTCTGTTTGCCAATCTTCAAGAATCTGGGTATTACCTTGGCTCACTTTTCTTGCCACAGATAATAATAAACAAGTGTGTGATTTGAAGCCAGGTTCATTGTGAGGATTTCCCCATCACCACCATCTTTCGGTGACATTCCTGAGTGGAATTTTAGTGGACATGGAAGACACCAGTGTGAGAGAACCAGGCCCAGGATTCTCCTCTTATACTCTGTCACAGCGAATACTCCATGGAGTATTCATTCTTGACTGAGAGAGAAAGGTCTTTATTGAACTCTCGACATAAATTGAAGTAGCAGTAGTCATATGACAGAGGTAAGTGCCAAGGGTCACCTATTTGTATCAATTACTTAAGTTGCTGAGACCTATTCAGGCCCAATTCCCAATGTACCATTTTTGTTGTACAATAAACTGTTGTTTCCCTGCCTGTTTTATGACTTGGTGTGAGTCTGACAGTAACCCCACACCATGGGCAGCTGTAGTCACATAGTCAATAGATTACACTAAGTCAGCTGCTCAGTTTGTACTAGGATCAAGTAGTACACAGGAGCTGCTTTTGAAACAACGAGAGGTTCTTTGCTGCAGATGGTATGGTTTTGCTCCAGAATCCTAGAGGACTGTGCTGTTACTGGGCTGTTTTGGCTTGTCAGAACCCCACACAGTGTTATGTTATACCACTGAGAACTTTAGTGCCATTGGATGAAGGACAACAGATGGAACCTGCTATGAAACCCTTTCCTGCTGTGGGCCCCATTCAAAACTGGCCTTCCTCCAAGGCACCCAGTAAGTGGGACAAAACAATATTCCCAAGTGTAGTAGGTGTTTCCCCCATGTGCAAACAGACCTTCCAGATACCTTTCCTTTTTTTAGCAGTAGGAGACGCAAGTTGTGTAATAACTTGATCTTAACACTGGGGGGAGTGTCCAACCTTGTACCAGACACCAAAATGCTGATATAGGTATGTTTGTTTGTTTGTTTGTTTCTCAGCCTCTAGTAAACACTTATCTTACCAAGGTATGCAGAGTACTTGCCACTTTTTCCTCACCAGGTTCCATTGATGTGCCATCCATGTAGTGGACAGGGTGATGTTTTGTGGAACTCACTGTGTACTACACTGTGACAGAGGGCAGGAGAATTAACAAGACTAGGACAAGACAATATATGCTGCTATCTAGTGTAGAACAAAGTGAACTGCATTTGAGTCTTCTTCGGGGAAGTTAAAAAGGATCCTTTTGCAGTTTAATAGCTGCATATTAAGCTCCAGAGATTACTATTTTTTCTAGTAAAAGCACAATTAGCACAACAGCTATGATTATGACCATTCTGGGATTGATATTGCTTCTGATTTACCAGTTTAGCCAGGGAGAGGGAAATCTTAATTGGCACCACTGGCCTTAACTACAATTAATGGCTCTTACTCCACAACTCCAAGAGGCAGTGTGAAAGCTCTGCCACCTGATAAGTTTATCCATTCCAATTATTCACTCAAGGGCGGAGTAAAAGACAGCAGGATGTATCTGTACACTCTGGACTTTAAGATGGACTTGGATGAGGACTCTAACATCTAGCCTTTGTACATTCATAACATACATAATAGTGGCATTTTGGGTTTCCTGGTTTCAGTCAGATTATACTCTGAATATAAACATCCCAAAGACCTAATATTCCTTTTTTGCCAGTGTACTGTTGCTCTGGTAAATGCATAGACACCTCTTTGGGAGGCTGGGCACAGTGGTTCATGCCTGTAATCCCAGCAATTTGGGAGGCCGAGGCAGACAGATCACCTGAGGTAGAGAGTTCAAGACCAGCCTGACCAACATGGAGAAACCCCGTCTTTCCTAAAAATACAAAATTAGCTGGGCATGGTGGTGCATGCCTGTAATCCCAGCTACTCAGGAGGCTGAGGCAGGAGAATTGCTTGAACCCAGGAGGCGGAGATTGCGTGAGCCAAGATTGTGCCATTACACTCCAGCCTGGGCAACAAGAGGAAAACTGTGTCTTAAAAAAAAAGGAAGTCTCTTTGGGGGAAATGTTAAGGGACTAGCTATTGTATATAATTGCTATGGCTTTGGAAGGCCCTCAAAAATATTCTTCTTTCCTTCCATCTGTAAACTCTGGATCTCAGAACTGGTTCAAGGATGAAAACTGGGTGAGAGATTGTTATTATTTTTCCATTACACCACCTAATGTCAACCCATCCAATCTTGACCTGTTTTTTATTGTGTAAGCTAGATATTTCAGAAAGTGAATTGTCACTTCTCTTTTCACTTTCTTGATAACATCATTTGATGCACAAATGTTTTTAACTTTGACAAAATCTTATTTATATTTTGCTTTGGCTGGTTGCACTTTTGGTGCCCTATATAAGACCACATTGCCATATCCAGAGTCATGAAGATTCACCCCTATATTTTCTTATAAAAGTATTATGATTTTATCTCCTATATTTAGGTTACATATCCATTTTGAGATAATTTCTATATATGATATGAGAGGGATTCAGCTTTTTATGCTCTCCTTTAACAGTACAGTTTCTCTCTTAATGGTAACTGCTTCCCAGGAATAAGATGGGGCATGATATGACCAGTGAATACTCCAGAGATTGTCTATTGCTAGGTATTCTTGGCTGTAAAGTGGCAGAAATTTAAGCATGTGACATTGTCCACTCAGGAGTTCTTGAGTGGTATAGTCTGCATCTGCCATGCAGATAAGAATTGTTGTGCCATACCCCAAAAGTGTTTCTAGCACAGTCAATGCTGGTAGTATCCTCAAGAAGAGGGTTGAGCATCTGTATGGTCTATTTGCTAGGGCCTTCCAGATTTGGTGCCCCAAGCTATGTGCCCTGGAGTCCCTTTGCCATTTGTATTAGTTTCCTGGGGGCTGCCATGACAAAGTACCTAAAATTGGGTGGCTTAAACAATAGAAATTTATTCTCTCACAGTTCTGGAGGCTAGAGTGTAAGCCTCCAAAATGTTGTAGGGCCATGTTGTTTCTGAAGCCTACTGGGGAGAATCCTCCCTTGCCTCTTCCTAGCTTCTGGTTGTTGCTGGCAATCCTTAGCATTCCTTGACTTGTATGCACATCATTCCAGTCTCTGCCTCCATATCAAATGGTGTCCTCCCAATGTATCTCTGTGTCTACAGTTCCCTCACCTTATAAGGACACCAGTCATTAGAAAAGGGCCTTCTTAATCCACTGTGACCTGATTTTAACTTGATTACATCTGAAAATACCCTATTTCCAAATAAAGTTACATTTACATGTACCATGTGTTAGGACTTGAACATGTCTTTTTGGGAGGACACAGTTCAAATCACAACAACCTGCCCTCTGCCCCCCAATCCCCGCCAAAATTCATATCCTTCCTATGTGCAAAATATATTCACCTCTTCCCAATATGTCCCCAAATCTTAACCCGTTACAGCATTAACTCTAACTCTAACATCTTATCTAAATATAATAAATTCAAAAACTCCTAAATTCAATCTTGTAAATCATCTTAATCAGTCATGGTCCATCCTGGGGTAAAATTCCTCTCTGTCTACAAACCTGTGAAACTCAAAAAAACAAATCATCTTTTTCCAAAATACAATGGTGTGGGACATAGTACTAGAGGCAAGACCACAGCTGGTGGAATGGTGATTGGCTGCACATACTCCTGGTAGATTGACTTCATTGAATTCTTCAGGTGGGTTTTGCTGTTCCAGCCTTCGAAACTGAACCAGGTAATATTTAATGTACATTCATATATTCAAGTGTCTGTAACTGATAATGCTAAATTTATTATAAAAATTGATGTTTTCATTATGTGTAATACTTCTCCGAATTGTAAGTCATGTTCCCAGTATAGAAATTACACAATTACAATGGATCCTGGGACAAGTGCACAGGCAGCCTTCCCTAGCTCAGTCATGTACTGTCAGTCAGTAAAAGCAGGGGAAGATTAAAAACCTTATTAAAGAGTTGGTAGAGACAGGAGTGCTTCACTGTTCAACAAGCTGTACAGACTGCTCTCCCACTCACGCCAATTAGTCCTAATAAGCCTTTAGAGCTACAAATGTCAGTGCCTGCTCAATGTACAAACTAGAGTCACCTAAGCATCAACCACACCTTTCACATACATAAAAAGGTAGCCAGTTACTTTCCCAAGTGCAGGTAGCCCGGAGGTTGGAGTCTGTTGGGTGCTGGTACACTGAAGTCCCCGAGGAGGCCCAGACTGGGCTAACAGATTAGCTGAATTAAAGGCTGAGGGGTGTACTGAGGCATTATGGCTGTGCAACTACAGAAAAAACTGTTACAAACTTTACACAAAAAAGAAAACTCCAACCAATGGGCTGAGTTGTAGGCCATGGGTCTTGTCCTGGATGGCACACCTTCAAATATATCTTGCTACATTTTCACTGCCTTATGGACAACAGTCAATAAGATGGCAAGTGGTCCAAGACCTGGACACAGGAACAAGTCCTAAACCCTGTCAGGTGGTACATTATGATAGCAGACAGTCTAGTATCCTTACCTCTGTCACTCACATGAGCTCCCATGGAAAAGACTCTTCACAATGAATATCGGTGGCATCAACAGATGTTGGGTCCGGCTGATCAGACCTGAGTCACCCAGGTAAAGACCATAGACATGTAGATATAACATCACACAGGACATGGTAGTCCTATATTCCAGGACCCTTTTTGAAATAAAAGCACATTCTAGGCTTCTGGGTAGACAAGAATTTTGAAAGCACACTATTAAACCCAGTACATTACAAGGGTCGAATTAACCATCATATCCCCGCAGTTCACGTGTCCTGAATGGTCCCCAACAACTGTGCTCTGCACGTTTTGCAATCTCTTGCAGTGCTTCCCTGCGCTTCTGTTCCTTACAGAGACGCCCCTAACCTTCAGGTCTATGCACCGCTCCGGGAGCGGGTTCAGCCCGAGTGGGACAGGCAGGCGAGCTGAGGAGATTTGGGCTAGGTTCAGGGTCCCGCGCGGCTCGGGGGCAGTGGGAGCGGGGGCGAGGCGTCCCTGTGAGTCAGAGGGTGAGCACGTGCGCGCGCGTCCAGGCCCCGCGCGGGGTGTGCGCCTTGGCCCTGGAAGGGAGCCAGCTTTGCTTCCAGGCTGAGCTGGGTGTGAATTGGTCCCTACGGCCAGAGGATGGACCTGCGTGGGATGAGGAGTCCTCACCTGTAGAGGGATGCTGTTAATATGTCTACCAAAAAGAGTCGAAGACCAGGCTGCAATGCAGTAAAGCAAGGCGTTTATTGGGGTATTAGGAATTACAATTCGGGAGACGCATTGGGCTGGAATCCAAATTGTATTCCAAAGAGAGATAGGGGAACGGGGAAAATCAGAAAGGAAGCTACGGGTGTTTAGGCAAGTTCTGAAAGAATTATCCCTTGGTGGAAGCGGGTGGCTTAGTACCTGAGTCCATAGTTCATTGGTTGTTACTGTTCAGGAGTTGCAACGCTGGCGAAATTCAGCTGTTTTCCAGATTTTTGTGGTCCTTGCAGTTTGGCCCACTTCAAAGATTCAAGGCAAGTTCCATTGTTTTTTTTCCTGCAGTTTTGTAGGATGTGCAGGCAGCCCTTAGAATGACTTCCTACCTCCAGTTTAGAGCTCTCAGTCAGGGTAAGACCATTTTGTATAGCACATCCCACTGATATGTGCCACGTGGAGTGGTTCTGAGTTTCACATTTTTGGCATATGTAAAAAATTGGCAGAGTTTAGTAGTTAACCTCAGCTGATAAGGTATTTGGAAAATAGTTTGTTCTTCTCAATAGCTCTTTCATTTAGTCCTTACAACAATCTTTATGTGACTGTTTTCCGTCTTGACAAACAAGAAAACTGAGGTTCTGAGGGTTCAGGTGAAATGGTCAAGGTCACACGTCCAGGGTAGACCACCCTACCTAAAACCGTCTTGTTTCCTGAAATCATACTAAAGTGGGTGGGGGGCGGCTGAGTCTCACCTTGTAGTCATGTATTCTGGGGTTTCTCAGCATCTCGAAGCCCTTGGATCAGGCTGCATGACTGTGTTGCTTGGACTCCTGCACTGTCCAACCTTCAGCATAGTCAGTGCCTTCAGAGTTTAGACAAGGAAGTTCTCTGAGATTTGGAACCCTGAGTGAAGCTTCTGAATAAAATGGTTTTGTCCTTTAAGCTCAGGTTTCAGCTCCTCGGAAGAAAGCAGTTCTTGTGAAGTAAGAAGAAGGGGCCTAGGAACAGGAATCCCACCTTGAAGATCGCTTCTCTAACCTGAACGTTGTCAGTCCAACTTCAGAGCAAAGGCAGGAAACTGCCAGAAAGGGCAGAGCCTGATGGTTTGCACAGCCTGAAGTAATTCTTCCTTCTGCTTAGAATGAGTGATACTCTGTAAATGTCATCACATCCGGAAGGTCTCCCCTCTATGGTGAAAGGTTTGGACCATGTTTCAGAAAAGATAGGTGACTAGACTGAGTGGTGGCAAGGGGTATGCTGGTGGAAATATTAATCTTGGTGCGTTGGTGTGGGCATGGTCTGCAGGGAGAGATCTCTGGGCGTAGCTGGAGGAGTTCTATCTCTAGTCTTTAACCAACATGTCCCACGTTCAATCTCCATGGTCTTTGTCCAGGTTCTGAGCTGCTCTCATACCATGTCCATTGTGATATGGGCTCTCTTGGGATGTGGTGTTGCCTTATCTACCCTGATCCTATAGAGGTAGAGAATAGGGGTGTCTGTGTCTGCATCATTACAAAGCTGAGAAACCGTGACTCTTGATGTATAAGTAACCTGTCCAGACTCATTCAGTTTGTAAATGGCAGAGCAGGAATAGAAAACACCCGTCCATCTTAGATAAGTCACCTGCCAGTTTCTGCTGCAACTGAATTAGAAGCAAACAATCTTAAAACAGATCTTTCTCCAAAGCACTCCCATCATCTTCTGCAGCTTGATTTCTTTAAGGGTTAGTAACTCAGTAGGAATGTAAGTAAACAAATATCCTGAGTATTTCACCTATGGGAGTGAATGTGGCAGGTAACAATTTGTCTTCTGATATAATATTATTTGTTGAATTAGTCCTGGATTAGTTCTGAGAGAAAAATGAAATTGACCATTAGGAAGTGAACCCAGTGAAAAGTTGCATAGCCAACTTCTGTGAGATCTTATCAGATTTACACATGTGAATTCTCACTCAGCATAGCTCTTGCTGTCTCCTCAAGGAACAAAGAAACTTTTTCCCATAGAGGAGTGTTTAACCAGTTAGTGGGCAGCAGTTTTTAGGAAGCCTCAAAGGTCCATAGCAGGCCAGATCTCGCATGACCACCCCTGTGTTTTTCTCCCGTAACTGTACATTCAGCTTCCCCTGCACTTTCCCAAGAGCAAAAGAAAAAAAACAAATGCCAGGTGAGTTGTTTATTCATTTCTTATGTTTCCATTGCATAAAATGATAAAAGATTACCATGATGAAAATTATCAAGGAATTTATAGTTAACAGATCTAAAATAGGGAAAAGTCAACATATTTATTGTAAAGACATCAAGATAATTATAATAGTTTTATTTTAGTGTGTATATATTATACATTGTGTTGTATAACTGTAATTATTATTAGTGACATGCAGACTTATCTCTGATACTCTGTGCAAAGGGACAATGCTTTGTTTTGACCATAAGAATAAACAAAAGAGGCCAGGTGTGGTGGCTCATGCCTATAATCACAGCACTTTGGGAGGCCGAGGTGGGTGGATCATTTGAGGTCAAGAGTTTGAGACCAGCTTGGCCACATGATGAGACCTGGTCTCTACTAAAATACAAAAATTAGCCAGGCGTGGTGGCGTGTTCCTGTAATCCCAGCTACTTGGGAGGCTGAGGTAGGAGAATCGCTTGAACCCTGGAGGCAGAGGTTGCAGTGAACTGACATTGTGCCACTGCATTCCAGTCTGCATGACAGAATGAGACTCTGTCTCAAAAAAAAAAAAAAAAAAAAAAGGATAAACAATAGTAATTCTTCATGGAACACAAACACTTCCTGGCCTGAAGTCTAAGAAAATGTCTTTAACTCTCTTCATGAAAGTGATGTAGTTGACACCCTTAGTTAACAAGCCTGAAATGCATGCTGCCTGTGATTGCCACACTGATTGTTCTTTAGTGGCACAGAAGGGCAGAAAGTCAAAGGACAGCTCAATTGATTCAGGTTGTGGATTTCTTCTGTCTGCTTCATGTTCTTGTCTTCCTGGAGTTTTATAGCCTAGCATATCCCCAGGTGTTTTATAACTCTTACCCTCTTTTTCTTGACTGATTACATACTCTCTAGATTTTTAACTATATCAAAGGATAAGGTAACCCCTCAAGAGCTGAAACATGAAACATGAATTTGGTGCCTTTAAAGTGATAGCTCTCAGTGGTTAGATGTGCTCTCACTGAGCAAAGCAAACTGTTAATTTTCTATAGAATTTTTGCAATATGTTGGTGTATTAATTTCCTGTGACTGTGGTAACAAATAGCCACAATCTTTTTGTTCTGTTAACAGAAATTTATTCTCTCCCAGTTCTGGAGCAGTCTGAAATCAAAGTGCCATCAGGGCCATGCTCCTGCTGGCAGATCTAGAGGAGAATATTCCCCATTTCTTCTAGTGGCTGTCAGGAGAGAGGGAGGGAAATGGAATGGAGGAAAAACTTTAAGATGAAGAAAAATAACATGACTTAAGCCCTGTGTCAATCACTATTCTCCAGAGAAACAACTGATAGAATATAGGTGCATGTGCCTGTTTTGTGTGTGTGTGTGTGTGTGTGTGTGTGTGTGTGTGTGTGTGTATTCATTTTAAGAAATTGGTTTATGTGATTATAGGGGCTGGTTGAATGTAAAATTTGTAGGGCAGACCAGCAGCCTGGGAGCTAGGCAGAAGTGAATGCTGCAGTATTCAGGCATAATTCCTTCTCTGAAGCCCTAACCCCCCAGTGCCTCAGAATGTGACTGTATTGGAGATAGGGCCTTTACAGAGGTAATTAGGTTAAAATGAGACAATTAGCGTGAGCCGTGATCCAGTCTAACTGGTGTCTTCATAAGAAAGAGAGATGAGGACATGCACCAGGGGAATGTGTGTGGAGAGGATGACCTTGTGAAGAGACAGAAAGAGGATGACCACCTGTAAGCCAAAGAGAGGGGCCTAAGAAGAAACCAACCCTGTTGACACTAGGAGCATGACAAATAAATTCCTGTTGTTTAAGCCACCCAGTCTGTGGTACTTTGTTATGGCATCCCCAGAAAATGAATGTATACAAATAGTGATTCTATTTTTAACATTTTGAGGAAATGCCATACTGTTTTCCATAGTGCTACATTGTTTTATGTCTCTCCAACAGTGAAAAATGTTCCAAATTCTCTATAGCTTCACCAACACTTTCTGTTTTTTAATAGTCACCCTAATAGCTGTGAAGTGAAGTAACATTCTCTTGAGTATAATTGAGCATACTAATAATCTCCAATGTCTCCAAAAACAGTCTCTTCTGATTCTTGATACAGTTTATTATTATTATTATTATTATTATTGTTATTATTTATTTATTTATTTATTTATTTTTTAGACGGAGTCTTGCTCTGTTGCCCAGGCTGGAGTGCTGTGGTATGATTCTGGCTCACTGCAACCTCTGCCTCCTGGTTCAAGTGATTCTCCTGCCTCAGCCTCCTGAGTAGCTGGGATTACAGGTCTGTGCCACCACATCCAGCTAATTTTTGTATTTTAGTACAGGCGGGGTTTCACCATGTTGGCCAGGCTGGTCTCAAACTCCTGACCTCAAGCGATCCATCCGCCTCGGCCTCCCACATTTTTTTTTTTTATAGTCACGTCTTCAGTTCATCTTGGTACATACGTAGTTTGTGTTACTGGTTCTCAAATTTCTAGTGAAACTTCTTCATTTTCCATTTACATTTATAAGTGAAGATTTGGTTTGATTAATGTAGGTGGCTATTGTGAATTTAGTCAGAAATGTGGAATGCTGTTACTTCATCTGTTTACTTCCCTCAATGAAAGAGCTGACTTCAAGGATCTGTAAATGAAATCATTGGAAAGATGAACAGGGATAGATTCCCTCTCAGGTTATCAACAGGGAGCATATAGGTGACTAAAGGGATTCTCCATGTCTAAAGTGCAGATTTCTCATACTGTGGCGTTAGACCGCTGTGATCTGTCTCATCGAAGACTTGCCTTAAAGCAAAATCTTTTTCTCTCTGGTTGACTTGGCCATAATCAGAGCCCCAAGTATTTACCCATATTTACATAATACATTCCTTTTATCTGCTTTATCTTTCAGCCGCTGCTGTGCTTATACAGTGGCAACTTCCTAAAGGGGTCTGATAGTCCTTCAGTTGTTTTCTCAGCTAGTCCATCAGCACATTGCCCACTTGGAGTTCCGGGGTGTCTGGTAGCAATATACATATATATATATGTGTATATATATATACACACACACATATATATTTTTAAAATTATACTTTATGTTCTAGGGCACATGTGCATACCGTGCAGGTTTGTTACATATGTGTACATGTGCCATGTTGGTGTGCTGCACCCATTAACTCATCATTTACATTAGGTATTTCTCCTAATGCTATCCCTCCCCCCTCCCCCTACCCCACAACAGGCCCAGGTGTGTGATGTTCCTCTTCCTGTGTCCAAGTGATCTCATTGTTCGGTTCCCACCTATGAGTGAGAACATGCGGTGTTTGGTTTTCTGTTCTTGTGATAGTTTGCTGAGAATGATGGTTTCCAGCTGCATCCATGTCCCTACAAAGGAAACGAACTCATCCTTTTTTATAGCTGCATAGTATTCCATGGTGTATATGTGCCACATTTTCTTATTACAGTCTGTCACTAATGGACATTTAGGTTGGTTCCAAGTCTTTGCTATTGTGAATAGTGCTGCAATAAACATACGTATGCATGTGTCTTTATAGCAGCATGATTTATAACCCTTCGGGTATATACCCAGTAATGGGATGGCTGGGTCAAATGGTATTTCTAGTTCTGGACTCTTGAGGAATTTCCACACTGTCTTCCAGAATGGTTGAACTAGTTTACACTCCCACCAACAGTGTAAAAGTGTTCCTATTTCTCCATATCGTCTCCAGCATCTGTTGTTTCCTGACATTTTAATGATTGCCATTCTAACTGGTGTGAGATGGTATCTCATTGTGCTTTTGATTTGCATTTCTCTGATTCAAGTGATGATGAGCATTTTTTCATGTGTCTGTTGGCTGCATAAATGTCTTCTTTTGAGAAATGTCTGTTCATATCCTTTGCCCACTTTTTGATGGCTTGTTCGTTTTTTTCCTGTAAATTTGTTTGAGTTCTTTGTAGGTTCTGGATATTAGCCCTTTGTCAGATGAGTAGATTGCAAAAAATTTCTCCCATTCTATAGGTTGCCTATTCACTCTGATGGGACTTTCTTTTTCTGTGCAGAAGCTCTTCAGTTTAATTAGATCCCAATTTTGGCTTTTGTTGCCATTGCTGTTGATGTTTTAAACATGAAGTCCTTGCCCATGCCTATGTCCTGAATGGTACTACCTAGGTTTTCTTCCAGGGTTTTTATGGTTTTAGGTCTAACATTTAAGTCTAATTTCTGTATAAGGAGTAAAGAAGGGATCCAGTTTCAGCTTTCTACTTATGATTAGCCAGTTTTCCCAGCACCATTTATTAAATAGGGAATCCTTTCCCCATTTCTTGTTTTTGTCAGGTTTGTCAAAAATCAGATGGTTGTAGATGTGTGGTATTATTTCTGAGGACTCTGTTCTGTTCCATTGGTCTATATCTCTGTTTTGGTACCAGTACCATGCTGTTTTCTTACTGTAGCCTTGTGGTATAGTTTGAAGTCAGGTAGTGTGATGCCTCCAGCTTTGTTCTTTTGACTTAGGATTGTCTTGGCAATGCGGGCTCTTTTTTGGTTCCATACGAACTTTAAAGCAGTTTTTTCCAATTCTGTGAAGAAAGTCATTGGTAGCTTGATGGGGATGGCACTGAATCTATAAATTACCTTGGACAGTATGACCATTTTCACAATATTGATTCTTCCTATCCATGAGCATGGCATGTTCTTCCATTTGTTTGTGTCCTCTTTTATTTCACTGAGCAGTGGTTTGTAGTTCTCCTTGAAGAGGTCCTTTACATCCCTTGTAAGTTGGATTCCTAGGTATTTTATTCTCTTTGAAGCAATTGTGAATGGCACTTCATTCATGATTTGACTCTCTGTTTGTCTGTTGCTGGTGTATAAGAATGCTTGTGATTTTTGCACATTGATTTTCTATCCTGAGACTTTTCTGAAGTTTCTTATCAGCTTAAGGAGATTTTGGGCTGAGACGATGGGGTTTTCTAAATGTACAATCATGTCATCTGCAAACAGGGACAATTTGACTTCTTCTTTTCCTAATTGAATACCCTTTATTTCTTTCTGTTGCTTGATTGCCCTGGCCAGAACTTCCAACACTGTGTTGAATAGGAGTGGCGAGAGAGGGCATCCCTGTCTTGTGCCAGTTTTTGCCCATTCAGTATGATGTTGTCTGTGGGTTGGTCATAAATAGCTCTTATTATTTTGAGATACATTCCATCAATACCGAATTTATTGAGTTTTTTTCATGGAGGGCTGTTGAATTTTGTTAAAGGCTTTTTCTGCATCTATTGAGATAATCATGTGGCTTTTGTCTTTGGTTCTATTTATATGCTGGATTACGTTTATTGATTTGCATATATTGAACCAGCCTTGCATCCCATGGTGGATAAGCTTTTTGATGTGCTGCTGGATTTGGTTTGTAGGTATTTTATTGAGGATTTTTGCATCGATGTTCATCAGGGAGATTGGTCTAAAATTCTCTTTTTTTGTTGTGTCTCTGCCAGGCTTCAGTACCATGATGATGTTGGCCTCATAAAATGAGTTAGGGAGGATTCCCTCTTTTTCTATTGATTGGAATAGTTTCAGAAGGAATGGTACCAGCTCCTCCTTATACCTCTGGTAGAATTCAGCTGTGAATCCATCTGGTCCTGGACTTTTTTTGGTTGGTAGGCTATTAATTATTGCCTCAATTTCAGAGCCTACTATTGGTCTATTCAGGGATTCAACTTCTTTCTGGTTTAGTCTTGGGAGAGTATATGCATCCAGGAATTTATCCATTTCTTCTAAGTTTTCTAGTTTATTTGTGTGGAGTTGTTTATAGTATTCTCTGATGCTAGTTTGTATTTCTGGGGGTCGATGGTGATACCCCTTTATCATTTTTTATTGTGTCTATTTGATTCTTCTCCCTTTTCTTCTTTATTAGTCTAGCTAGCTGTCTATCAATTTTGTTGATCTTTTCAAAAAAACCAACTCCTGGATTCACTGATTTTTAGAAGGATTTTTTTATGTCTCTATCTCCTTCAGTTCTGCTGTGATCTTAGTTATTTCTTGCCTTCTGCTAGCTTTTGAATGTGTTTGCTCTTGCTTCTCTAGTTCTTTTAATTGTGATGTTAGGGTGTCAATTTTAGATCTTTCCAGCTTTCTCTTGTGGGCATTTAGTGCTATAAATTTCCCTCTACACACTGCTTTAAATGTGTTCCAGAGATTCTGGTATGTTATATCTTTCTTCTAATTGGTTTCAAAGAACATCTTTATTTCTGCCTTCATTTCGTTATGTACCTGTATTCATTCAGGAACAGGTTGTTTAGTTTCCATGTAGTTGAACGGTTTTGATTGAGTTTCTTAGTCCTGAATTCTAGTTTGATTGCACTGTGGTCTGAGAGACAGTTTGTTATGATTTCTGTTTTTGTACATTTGCTGAGGAGTGCTTTACTTCCAACTATGTGGTCAATTTTGGAATAAGTGTGATGTGGTGCTGAGAAGAATGTATATTCTGTTGTTTTGGGGTGGAGAGTTCTGTAGATGTCTATTAGGTCTGCTTGGTGTAGAGTTGAGTTCAATTCCTGGATATCCTTGTTAACTTTCTGACTCGTTGATCTGTCAAATGTTGACAGTGGGGTGTTAAAGTCTCCCATTATTATTGTGTGGGAGTCTAAGTCTCTTTGGAAGTCACTAAGGAATTGCTTTATGAATCTGGGTGCTCCTGTATTGGGCACATATATATTTAGAAGAGTTAGCTCTTCTTGTTGAATCGATCCCTTTGTCTTTATGTAATGGCCTTCTTTGTCTCTTTTGATCTTTGTTGGTTTAAAGTCTGTTTTATGCAGGACTAGGACTGCAACCGGTCCCTTTTTTTGTTTTCCATTTGCTTGGTAGATCTTCTTCCATCCCTTTATTTTGAGCCTATGTGTGTCTCTGCACATGAAATGGGTCTGCTGAATACAGCAAACTGATGGGTCTTGACTCTTTATCCAATTTGCCAGTCTGTGTCTTTTAATTGGAGCATTTAGTCCATTTACATTTAAGGTTAATATTGTTATGTGTGAACTTGATCCCATCATTATGATGTTAGCTGGTTATTTTGCTCATTAGTTGATGCATTTCTTCCTGGCATCGATGGTCTTTACATTTTGGTGTGTTTTTGCAATGGCTGGTACCGGTTGTTCCTTTCCATATTTAGTGCTTTCTTCAGGACTTCTTGTAGGGCAGGCCTGGTGGTGACAAAATCTCTAAGCGTTTTCTTGTCTGTAAAGGATTTTATTTCTTCTTCACTTATGAAACTTAGTTTGGCTGGATATGAAATTCTGGGTTTAAAATTCTTTTCTTTAAGAATGTTGAATATTGGCCCCCACTCTCTTCTGGCTTGGAGAGTTT